>NW_004797990.1:302573-308365 GCF_000002075.1 Aplysia californica | reverse complement strand
CGCCAAGTCCAGTTCCGGTGCTGTAGGTCCCAAACCAATCAGCGCTGTGTGAGCCATGTCGTTAACCCGTGTCGTCTTTGACGCTCTCTTCTTTGAGTCGGGTCAACCTCAGTCCCGGAGAGTGTAGCCCATAGCTCGCATCTCTTCATCAATCTCCTGAAACTGTTCCAGAAATAACACAAGATTAGAAAGATCGCTGTATTATCTATCACGTTTTGTTTTGTTGTTCTTTATTTGGGGTTTTAGACAAGTGTACTTCTGATCACCTGTATTTAGTCATATTATAACATTTGATAATGTATATTTTCAGTAGTAAAAGACAATTAAATCAGTTACCCCAAAAAGCTACATTTAGGCAAAAAGATGCAAAAGTCAAGATTTTGAAAACAAACAAAACGAAAAATAGCTCTAGATTTCGTGAGACAGATCGCAATATACCTCGTAACAAGGAGCAAATAATGAATAAGTCAATCGACTTACTGGGTGGGAAAACCCCCCCAGAGGTAAAGATAAAGAGGGGGGGAGAGAGACAGAGACAGACAGACAGACAGACAGACAGACAGACAGACAGACAGACAGACAGACAGACAGACAGAGAGAGAGAGAGAGAGAGAGAGAGAGAGAGAAGAGAGAGAGAGGAGAGAGAGAGGAGAGAGAGAGGAGAGAGAGAGAGGAGAGAGAGAGAGAGAGAGAGAGAGAGAGAGAGAGAGAGAGAGAGAGAGAGAGAGAGAGAGAGAGAGAGGGAGAGATACAGTAAGGCAGTACATGTAATTGAAACATAGAAGAAGTGAAAGCTCATAATAAATCTTCCTTACCATAGGACTAGTTCTGCACACGTGGACCCGTGCGACGTGGTCAGATTCCTCATGTTCATACAACAGTGGCCCCTGTACTACTTGGGAGGTGGGTGTGGCAGCGCTGGCCTGACCCACACGGGTCTGTACTTGCCTAAAAGGCTTGACCACTGCCCCTGGACGAGCAGAACTAATAGTTGAAGTGACCTCTGACTTGATCAGCATTGAGTTGACCAACTGACCGTCGGGCAGTGTCAGATCCACAACACAACACCCGCCTGAAACAAAATATCACATGTATGATAATCCCGTAACTATGAGCAGGTAAATCTTATTGACTGTTCAGAAAAGGAACAAAAAATACATGAAGATGGCTGAGCTATAAAAACAAAATTAACACCTGTCTTTACCTTCTTCAAAGCATTATTCAAATCAGAAAACTATTAGTCTTTTCTGTTATTTCAATGATTTAAAAATTTTAAAACTCTAGACACATCTAAGAAAAAACTATAATTGCTAAGGACAACTCCAATCTCTTTAAACTCGTTTGATCAAATCGTGTAACTTGTCATTTTGGCATCTTTCCGCTCCAACAAACTTTTAAAGTTTTCAACGTACAACCGAGAGGATTCCTTGCAGACCTATATAAACGAGACCTTCCAAGTGCTAGTTCAAACTTCCAACAGAGAATCAGTCTTACCTGTATGGTGAACAACTCTCGCCACAAAGGTTTGCTTTTTCCAGATCCCACGGAAAATCTTCTGTATATCTGAGAGCCACGAGCCTTGGCGGTCCTGGAGAAAGTTTAAAGATTGTTACTTCCAAATCATTACAAGTTTACTTGACAAGGAAAAAGTTTAAAGATTGTTACTTCCAAATCATTACAAGTTTACTTGACAAGGAAAAAGTTTAAAGATTGTTACTTCCAAATCATTACAAGTTTACATGACAAGGAGAAAGTTTAAAGATTGTTACTTCCAAATCATTACAAGTTTACATGACAAGGAGAAAGTTTAAAGATTGTTACTTCCAAATCATCACAAGTTTACATGACAATGAGACAGTTTAAAGATTGTCACTTCCAGTCCACTACAGATATACGTGAGATAAACAGACAGACCAAAAGACCAACAAGAAAATCGACAGAATGTCAAAGATGAACACCAAAACTTACAATGTCATTTTTAAAGACATTTAAAGAGGAAGATAGCTGCTTTTGACCTTAAACTAAAAGTCAGTTGCAATAAGAGCGTGGAGAGAGAGAGAGAGAGAGAGAGAGAGAGAGAGAGAGAGAGAGAGAGAGAGAAGGGGTGCAAAACAGAAAAAAATATAAACAAATTAAAGAAATTAAAGGAACAAGAGAAATAGAACCGAGTCAAATTATTTTCTTAATTATATTTACCTCCGGCTTCCTGAGCTTACATGGCCAGGCCATAGGCGGTGTGTTCAGCACCAGTTCTTCCCTCGGGATTTCCCTCACGGAGTCCAGAGACACCAGCTCGCTGTTTCCGAAGTCGATAAAGTTGACTCGGACCTGCAAGGCCAGACACACGTGTGATTACAGCAACAGTCACGGAGTAGTTGAGTTTGATAACAATGTTTATTAATCAAAAGAAAAACAAGAACAATTTCAAAGTGTTATAGCACAATATCTTAAAAACAAAATCTTCCCATATCTGCGTACAACAAAGTTCTAGACTGTGGCCCACTGTGATCCTAAACACAGTATTTAGTTGAGGCACATCTTCCTACATTCACAAGACAACTCAGATACAAGATTTCTACGGCCCTGGTCTATGCGACAAGAACAAAGGTCAGCACTCACCTGATCTTCTCTTACGTCTTCCACCTTGGCTCTGTAACAGCCTTTCCCACACTGTACTGCAACCAGACACCCAGTTCTCACATCCTTCTTGTCCACAGCTGGACCGTCCTGTGTTTACAAAATGTTGGTAAAATGTGATTAACATTCACAAATTTTAAAAGACGATGCGTTTTCATCACAAACAAATAATGAAATTGTGAAAATTGTTTCTCAAATACGTGTACCATTATAATCTCTCCTCGCTCTAGATTCCCATACAGCATACTTTTTTCTATTTTGCAATATTGAGTTTCTATAAACTAAAGGGGGGGGGGGGCGTTAACGTTCTGATAGTTTGAAAGTTTAATAGTGTTTGTCTCCTTCAACTTGCTTTTGTTTAATGTCTTATTCTTATAGCTCACAGTAGTGTGCACGCTCTTACCACTCACACACACCCCCTCTGCCTCACCGACCAACAAGAACAACAAAATAAAACTCACCAGACAGGTCTGGTTGAGAAGTTCGCCCATTTGGGGCGCCAGATTGACCATCTCGGCATTAAAGAGGAACAACTCCTCCGCAGAGTTGGCGAAGATGAACAGAACCTCCGGCTCACTCCTGGAACAGACAAACGTTGTACAAGGGTTTCATTTAATGAGTTTGTGACAAGTAGAGAGAGAGAGAGAGAGAGAGAGAGAGAGAGAGAGAGAGAGAGAGAGAGAGAGAGAGAGAGAGAGAGAGAGAGAGAGAGAGAGAGAGAGAGAGAGAGAGAGAGAGAGAAATGGGGGGGGGGGGGATAGAGAGGTCTAAAAAGCCAGTTTATTTCTTGATGCAAAATTGTGGTGCCAATTTCGATTCTGAAATGTCTTAAAGTGGATAATCAGCTAACTGATTGAAGGGAATGCATGATTTACTTGCAAAATAGAATTTGTTAAGACACATACGATGAAAGAAGACTTTATAAATAATGTACTAAAGTGTATTGTAGTGAGAACCGAGTCTCATCATACAGAAGACATTCAGCTGTGTAAAACATTAAAACCAAGTTCATCTACCAGACAGCGGAGTGTAAGATGTAGAAGAAAATATTGAAAATAAACTCTACACAGTCATGTGACAACACACAGTACGTACCCTATAGCAGGCAGTTTCGTCTCAGGCACTGGTACCAACGGCTCCACTGACGAGGAAGGTTCAACTGAAGAAGACAACTTCCCAGACGAGGAAGGCCTAACTGCTGAAGACGTCTCCACTGATGAGGACGAGTCTGGAGTGTCGACCATAGACAACAACCCTGACTGAGACAACCAGGCTGGGGTGAAGTTCTCCAACGGCTGTTCCTTGACCACGTCTCCGAGAACGGACGTCTTCGTCGTTCCTCCACGACCTCTCAACAAGCCTGACCCTGCTCCGTGACTCCGGCCACGACCTCGGACAAACATCTTGGAGCTGACCGTCTTCTGGCTCACGACCAGTTTCCGGGGAGTAGAAGACTCGTCACACAACTCTTGGTACATGATGTCTCAACTCAGATGCTGGAAGGAACAATCAAAGACAACAAGGTCAATATCACGCAAGAATTAGGAAACTGGTCTTAATTTATACAAATATATTTATGTGAAGGGGCTTTTAATAGCTCATGTTAAGCGTATTGTACAGACACTTCAAGTTTTTTTTTAAAGAAAAGCGTGGTGTTGTTTAAGATTTCATTAATTTGCAGGCCCCCCCAAAAAAAAATTTTTTTTTTTAATATGTAAAATTTTAATTTAAAATTTAAAAATTATTAATTTAAAAAAATAAAAATAAAAAATAAATAAATATAAAACACTGGCAATGTTTTTGACACAGATATTGCAGCATATGTGAGAAACTCAACTTTTGTCTTGATTACCAGCTTTTCATACACGCAGAAATTGACAAAATTGTTTCCACTGTTGCGAGGCATAACGGCTATTGGCGTAAAGTAAAATGAGTTGTGTCTGGTTCTGAAACACTCTGTGTACTGAGTGAAAACTAAATGGTCACAATGAAGCAACAGAGGAAAATATACTTCTCAGAAAATAATGCAACTTTCTTCATAACAGTTTCATCAAACAGCCAAAATGTATTTGTAGCCTAAAATCAGAGATCCTAACTGCCATTTATTGTCTTTTTACAAAATTATGTCAAGTAAATAAAATAAGTATAAAACTAGATATCTATACCTGAAAAAGTATACCTAAATACCAAAAACGAGTATCATTTTTTTTTTAATGCAGTGCCCCCGCCCCCTTCCCAAATCGGTAACGATCAACAGGTTTTCTGAGCTCGAACCAAATTCTTAGGCGACCATCGTAAAGGAAGGGACACAACCGAACGTTCTGATAGAAGATTTATACAAAGAGGCTATATAATAGTATGTTTTCACGAGTACTTTCCCTTGTTACGCCTTCCTTCCTTTCTCTTTTTTATTATAATAATACGAGGCTGTTACTTGTGGTACGAAGAAGTTACATTGAAGTTATTATACGGATAGTTTCTATGTATTAAACATTACTCAATAACTCACATTGATCCAATTTTTAATAACATCATGAAATTTTACCTTAAACCCCCCCCCCCCCCCCAAAAAAAAAATAAACCATCCAACCAAAAACGTAAGCTTTATCGCAAAATTCAAAGTGCTAACCCAACATTTAAAATGCATGAAGAGGTTCGGGTTTTCGGCTTCAAAAGAAGAAAAGGAATAGGACTAGATCTATGGCCTTTCTCGCCAAGACAAATTCAAGATCACCAAGACAACACGAGATGTGTCTTAGGAGAGTCACACTTTGATTTGATTTCAAAACCAGCCACAGAAGTAAATAGTCTGTAGCTTTTCTAATCCAAACTACTTCACTTCGAGTTCACAAAGACAACAAGAAAGGTGTTTAAGGAGAGCCACATACTGACTGCATTTCAAAACCAGCTCCATGATAAATCGGGTGTTCAAAAGTGTTCTGGCATATTATAAAAGAAAAGTAAGTAAAAAACAATACTAAGCAAGATTGACTTAACAATTGTTTTAAGATTGATAAAAAAAAAATAATAATGTGCAAGCCAAAAGGATATTGGTTTTGAAAACGGTCTACCGTGATGTTTCTGGAATACAGGTTTTAGGAAGCCATTGGCCATTTAAAAGAATAATGACTTGGTGTTTGTAGATTGTCCCCTTT
>NW_004797990.1:295293-302473 GCF_000002075.1 Aplysia californica | reverse complement strand
TGACAACACACAATACGTACCCTATAGCAGGCAGTTTCGTCTCAGGCACTGGTACCAAAGGCTCCACTGACGAGGAAGGTTCAACTGAAGAAGACAACTTCCCAGACGAGGAAGGCCCAACTGCTGAAGACGTCTCCGCTGATGAGGACGAGTCTGGAGTGTCGACCATAGACAACAGCCCTGACTGAGACAACCAGGCTGGGATGAAGTTCTCCAACGGCTGTTCCTTGACCACGTCTCCGAGAACGGACGTCTTCGTCGTTCCTCCACGAACTCTCAACAAGCCTGACCCTGCTCCGTGACTCCGGCCACGACCTCGGACAAACGTCTTGGAGCTGACCGTCTTCTGGTTCACGACCAGTTTCCGGGCAGTAGAAGACTCGTCACACAACTCTTGGTACATGATGTCTCAACTCAGATGCTGGAAGGAACAATCAAAGACAACAAGGTCAATATCACGCAAGAATTAGGAAACTGGTCTTAATTTATACAAATATATTTATATGAAGGGGCTTTTAATATCTAATGTTAAGCGTATTGTACAGACACTTCAAGTTTTTTTAAAGAAAAGCGTGGTGTTGTTTAAGATTTCATTAATTTGCAGTCCCCCCCCCCCAAAAAAAAAATATATAAAAAATTTTAATTTAAAATTAAAAAATTAATAATTTAAAAAAATAAAAATAAAAAATAAATAAATATAAAACACTGGCAATGTTTTTGACACAGATATTGCAGCATATGTGAGAAACTCAACTTTTGTCTTGATTACCAGCTTTTCATACACGCAGAAATTGACAAAATTGTTTCCACTGTTGCGAGGCATAACGGCTATTGGCGTAAAGTAAAATGAGTTGTGTCTGGTTCTGAAACACTCTGTGTACTGAGTGAAAACTAAATGGTCACAATGAAGCAACAGAGGAAAATATACTACTTAGAAAATAATGCAACTTTCTTCATAACAGTTTCATCAAACAGCCAAAATTTATTTGTAGCCTAAAATCAGAGATCCTAACTGCCATTTATTGTCTTTTTAAAATATTATGTCAAGTAAATAAAATAAGTATAAAACTAGATATCTATACCTGAAAAAGTATACCTAAATACCAAAAACGAGTATCATTTTTTTTTTAATTCAATGCCCCCGCCCCCTTCCCAAATCGGTAACGATCAACAAGTTTTCTGAGCTCGAACCAAATTCTTAGGTGACCATCGTAAAGGAAGGGACACAACCTAACGTTCTGATAGAAGATTTATACAAAGAGGCTATTTAATAGTATGTTTTCACGAGTACTTTCCCTTGTTACGCCTTCCTTCCTTTCTCTTTTTTTATTATAATAATACGAGGCTGTTACTTGTGGTACGAAGAAGTTACATTGAAGTTATTATACGGATAGTTTCTATGTATTAAACATTACTCATTAACTCACATTGATCCAATTTTTAATAATATCATGAAATTTTACCTTTAAAAAAAACCCAAAAAATAAACCATCCAACCAAAAACGTAAGCTTTATCGCAAAATTCAAAGTGCTAACCCAACATTTAAAATGCATGAAGAGGTTCGAGTTTTCGGCTTCAAAAGAAGAAAAAGAATAGGACTAGATCTATGGCCTTTCTCGCCAAGACAAATTCAAGATCACCAAGACAACACGAGATGTGTCTTAGGAGAGTCACACTTTGATTTGATTTCAAAACCAGCCTCAGAAGTAAATAGTCTGTAGCTTTTCTAATCCAAACTACTTCACTTCGAGTTCACAAAGACAACAAGAAAGGTGTTTAAGGAGAGCCACATACTGACTGCATTTCAAAACCAGCTCCATGATAAATCGGGTGTTCAAAAGTGTTCTGATATATTATAAAAGAAAAGTAAGTAAAAAAACAATACTAAGCAAGATTGACTTAACAATTGTTTTAAGATTGATAAAAAAAAAATAATAATGTGCAAGCCAAAAGGATATTGGTTTTGAAAACGGTCTACCGTGATGTTTCTGGAATACAGGTTTTAGGAAGCCATTGGCCATTTAAAAGAATAATGACTTGGTGTTTGTAGATTGTCCCCTTTGGGGGGGGGGAGGGCTGGCCCAGACCCTAGATTTCTTGAAAATAGTTCCGTCTGGTCACACGCTGTTGCGACTTTCTTGTAAATCATTATCTTTAACACTGAAGATTTTCTACAGATTGACAACAATGGCCGATGGGTGTTCTCGAGAGTTGAAAATAAAGCAAGGAAACAAACGAAACAGACTATAAACGTATGTTTGTGTGATCAGTAAATCTTTGTTCACCCTCAAGAGGTAATAAAAACAGAAAGAAAAAAAAAAAACAAATGGCCAGTTAAACTTGTGAAATGATAACGTGCCAATAATTTAATCCCCTCCCCCCACCCCTCCACTCTCCCCCTACCTCCCACCACCCCACCCCAAGTTCATGACACGCCTGGTCACATGACCGAAGAGAGACCCGGGCGTGCCCGAGGCAGCAGTCACCGCTAACCAGGTGAGTGAACAAAGGACTTTGTCCGGTGGTCAGCTGATTGTTACGTGGCTGAGCCGGCTGAATTATATCATGGCAACATTTTCTTTATTGTGTTGGATTGCCAGATGTGTAACGGGTACACACTGGTGGACTATTGCTTAGTGTGTTAGCGTTACCCCCCCCCCTCCCCCACCCCCTCGCCCAAAAAAGAACAACAAACAACAAAGAGCTAAAAACTCCCTATGGCGTGGGGTATGTCCTGGCTCTATGGTGGCTGTTATTTCTTTCTATCACAAGGAAATGGCGTCAGATTAAGTAAAACAGCTAGAGTTTTCACCATTGCAAGTACGAACTGCTTCCTAGCGAATTCAAGAATATTGACGACAGATCCCTTCCACAGTCTGTCCTTTATTTTTGATTCATGAACTTCATTTTTCGGCCATTTAAGTTTGCAAGAAATGAATCGAACAATCTAGATTTAAATGAACAGCAGCGAAATATATCATTCTATAACAACCTTACAACTTCATCTAAAATAAACAACGGAAAGGAGAAGACTGTAGAAAGAAGGTCTACGTTACAGAATAAAACAGAACACAATGACCGGTCTTGTTGAAACGATATAGTAACGTCATGGTGCGGCCATCATTGGCTAAGTCAACCTCGTGATCAAAATGGAAAGTCGCCATTTTGTCATTCCCCTTCTCGTGGTCAATCATTTGGAATTAAAAGTATGTTTTAAAAGTGTCAAGACGTCATCCTTAATAAAACATATTCGTTTTTTAGAATTATTAAAAAACTTGTATTACAAAACAATCATAGGGGTGTCTTCAGAAATCCCTAGAGTGGAAAACCAATTAAACCACGTGGGCAGCACCATGTCGTAAGCGGTCAAACCTAACTTAATCAATAATAATTATAAGCATAAATAAATGCATCAGATAAATAGATACACGAACAGAAAGTACTTACCAACCTGAAAGCCACAAACGCAGAAATCTTCCACAAACTTGGAAAAGAACACAATCGTCGATGTTGAGAACGGAGAATACAGCTACGTGCGTCAACGTCGATGATCGATGCGATAATGAGGAAGGTACAACAAAATCTCGGGTGAATTTTTCCCGCCAGCCTCGTTTTGGGAGTGATGTTATCCTTCCGCTTAGGTAGCGTTTTCCTGAACACAAAGGACACCCTTATTGGTCAGATGTTTGGCTGATTGAGGTAGAGCCGTCATTGGTCAGGTGATTTGAATACCATATATGGATTTTGATATTGCAGGCGCAGAATTGGGAAAAGGATAATAAAAATTATAAAAACAAGAATAACAAAAATAATAACAAAAACAGAAATAAAAATAAAATATGCAATTACAACTACTATTAAAAGTAAAATTAAACTTAAACTTAAACTTAAAAATAAAATTGTAAAAACATTAATAAATTAATTTTCTAAACAATAGTGATTATAATGATAATAACAATAATAATAATAATAATAATAATAATAATAATAATAATAATAATAATAATAATAATAATAATAATAATAATAATAAAATAGTGATAAGGATAATAATTAATAATGATAATAATACTAATGATAATGATTATACTACTACTACTACTACTACTACTACTACTACTACTACTGCTACTACTACTACTACTACTACTACTACTACTACTACTACTACTACTACTACTACTACTACTACTACTACTACTACTATATTATATATTATTTAAAAAATGATGATTAACACAGCATCCAATCTATTTGGTAGGGAGGACCCTGAGTAAATAAAGACTACATTTTAGGAAAAAAGAAGTGGCACTGGATAAAAAATATTAATCTTAAAAAAAAACATCTTTAAAAAAAATACATTGAACTAAAATCTTTTGTCCCAAAGCGAAGTGCAACCACGATTTACTATTTTTTAGAATCATTGTTTAATTTGTTTCTTTTTTTAAAGTCCTGAACGTTGTTTTATGAAAGTTTAAGACTCTGCGACAATTTTTAACGAAATATAGTTTTTGTGTTAAATCTTAAGAATTGACAACTGTGGGCACGGTGGTGGGAGTGGGGGGGGGGGGGGTAGTTATCACTCTTCCCAGCCCATGCAACTACCCCCAGGATTATCGGACCACAAGAGTCTTGCTCCTCCGTGGGAACTGCTACAACATTAGAGAAAATGTACGTGAGGAAAAATTCCTGCAAAGGTAACAGTACGGGAGGGGTGTAGTTCTCCTGATAGAGGTAAAGATGAGTGTAGGATTAGTCTGAGAAAACTACTATTTCCCGCCATTACCCACGTGTGGATGGGTGGCAACTGTATAGGGTTAGACGTTTTGCGGCGTGGACTAAGTTTGTCAGCCATGTTTTGCTATTGGCCAGTGAACATGAACAGCAATCAACAGCGAAACTGAGTGGACAGAGACGAGTTGGGTGTTTTGGTGTTTTGGGGCGGGAGAAAGGGGGGGGGGGACATGGATGGGTGGAAACTGTAAGGTCGAAAACTTTTGGAGAGTTTGACCAAGTTGTCGGTCCTGTGTTTTGCGATTGGCCAGCGGGCGTGACCAGCGGTCAACCGTGAAACATGTCTGTCGTCACGGCGGCTCACCACCACAGCTACAGAGACTTGTGCTCTCAGTAACCACTGTGTCCGCCTCTTGAAAGGGTTTTCTCCTCGCCTCACGGCGCTCCGGTGTGACGTTTGACTCTCCTGGCTTCTGATTGGTTGATTGTTGTGCTGGGAGTTAAGCATTGAGTGGTGGGTGGACGATGTCTCAAAGCCAGTGACACGAATTGTTGTGGTGACGTAGTGGCGCTGTTGGGCAGGTTACATTTAAAATAGACTCTTTATGACCATAAATGGGAATTTAGAAAGATCCAGAAGTAGGAGATGGTATGGGGAAATCGAGTCTATTTATAATGGAAATGCAGTGGTGTATTTGTTTGTTAGTTTGGTTTGTTTGTTTGTCTTTTGTTTTTGTTTTTTTTCGTTTGATTTTTTGTGTTTGTTTTTATAAATTATATAGTCAATGATTCTGCTTACTTGCACAGATTATAACAATAACTATATAACTTTTATATTGAAATAAATTACTTTTCAGATCAAGCTAAAAATAGTTTCATTTCTTTTTCTTTTTTTACTTAGTACAATTTGTGAGCTTGGAATGATAAAAGACACTGTAGACTTGAACAAAATTTCATCAATTGAACATCTATAAATCTAACCCCAGTTTTGATTTTCAGCCGATATCTCCATTTTTGGATCGTGACAAGTAACTCATTTTGTCAGCACATCGCACATATGTCACCACTGGTGCTGTAAAAGACATCTTGAGTTTGATAATTCCAAGGACATGATTTTTAAAAACTCTCAGACACCTGTAACGCGAGCAGTATGGTTTATCTTTCTGATAAGTACTTTAGATAAATTTCCTCAAAACTTTGATGATGTCAGTGATGAACGAAGGTTCATGATTTCATCAAGACACTCAAATTATGAAGGAATTCTATCAGAGCCGATAGCATACTTAAATTATTATGTCAGATTACTGTTGGAGAATTCAAAGAGAATTTCCAGACACAACACGCTCCAGAAGATCCCACAAAAGAAAGTTTCTGTCACAAACATGTTGCCTCCGACTTAGGTACATGAACTACGTTTTGATGTTGCACACAATGGCATTGAGAAATTTGACGATTTACATGATTTACAGGAATATCAAAAGGTTTCGATGTCTCACTTTTTTTTCTTATATTGAAAACAAAAGGCAGGTTATCATCCGGCTAATTCCATAGCATACAGCAAAAACCAGTGGTCATGTCGTAGAGAAAAGAAAAACATGATGTGATATAACAAAACGTGTGTCAGGTGTCAATTCAGCGACCTTGAATTACTTTAAAGCAAATTTTGTTCCTCTGTGTAATCAGAGAGTATGTTAATCACGGCGTAATGAGTTCTATTTTTCTTACAGTCCACTCTTTAACACTCATGTTATTTTTTGTGCACGAATTCAACGCCCCCCCCCTTCCCTTCCTCCTCACGAACCAGTAGTTTTCATAGGTTGTAATAATGCAATCAGCCTTCTTTTCTTTCTCTCCTTCCCTACCCCCCCCCCCCCCCCAACCTGAGAATTCCATCTTAGACTTTGTCTTTTTAAGTTGTGGGCTGGCTTTCTGAATGTATGCCCAACCCATAGCCATCTTGTCCTCTTCACCTCACTATCAATAAGTTGTTGTTTGGTTCGACTTAACCTATCAACGCTTGACCTTTCAAAACGTATTAAAATTTGGACTCAACATAACTTTGAACACTAAATAAAAGAAACCGGGGTGCTTTTGGGTAATTCATTTAACGGGGACATTTTCCTGCGGGTGGTTCCGGGGGCGGGGTATTCCCCAAGGGCCGGGTGGGCCCAAAAAAGCAAAGGAGGACAGCCCCCCTTCCCATAAAAAAATAAAATGGGTCGTGGTGGGAAAAATTCGACGAAAACAAAAGTAGGGGAGGGAGATACGGTTAAGAATTGGAAGGGGGGGGGTTTTTTCTATAAGAAAATTCCGGTTCACCATTTTGGGTTTATTTTTTTTCCCCCCCCCCTTTGGAAAGGGTTCCAGGGGAAAATTTTTTTTGTAAGCCCAAGAAGGCATTTTTCAAGGGAAGGGGAGAAAAAGGGAAAAATTTTGCCCGTTTCC
>NW_004797990.1:279191-294222 GCF_000002075.1 Aplysia californica | reverse complement strand
ACGCACACACACACACGCACGTGCACACACACACACACACACACACACACAAACATGCACACACACATACATACACACATACACACACATACACACACATACACACACATACACACACATACACACACATACACACACACTTACACACACACATACATACATACATACATACATACATACATACATACATACATACATACATACATACATACATACATACATACATACATACATACATACATACATACATACATACATACATACATACATACATACATACATACATACATACATACATACATACATACATACATACATACATACATACATACATACATACATACATACATACATACATACATACATACATACATACATACATACATACATACATACATACATACATACATACATACATACATACATACATACATACATACATACATACACACACACATGTACACACACACGCATACACACACATACAAACACATACTCACACGCACACACACACACACACACGCACATAAATGCGAACGCGCGCACACACACACACACACACACACACACACACACACACACACACACACACACACACACATGGCCACACGAAGGTTTACAGTCACATACATAATGTAAATGAACAATAATATAAGCAATAATATTGTTAAGCTAGATGCATACTCCGTATTCTGATTGGAGCTCAATGGTATTCTGATGCATACTCTAAAATCGTATAAATACTTATAACAAGATGGTTAAGATAGAAGAATTTTGATGAATGATAGTAAGAATGACCTTCCGTATCTTTCTTAGTTACAGATCAGAAGAGTAGGTCTTTTACTGGGGCTCTCGTGGCTACCGGGTTCGAATCCGGGTAGCACCGAAAAAAAAATTATTCTCCTTTCACCTTCTTGCCTGCTCTCTAACAATGGTCTGTCGTCTGCTTTCGTCTTCATTTTCTGCCCCCACCCCATCACCTCCTTTGCCGCCTCCTCTGAGCTCTTGACTCTTTCTGCAGCCTTTCCACTGCTACTCCTTGGCTCCTTCTTACAGCTGTCTTTTAGCCACATCCCTGATCTTATGGTAGGAAAGATCTACACCTAGCCTTCTCGGACAAGATCGAAAAATCTCGAAAGTCCCATGTGCAAGTTGCCCACGTTAAAGATCCCTTGGTGGTCTGAAATCGATAGAGTAGGCTTTGGCGCCACCAGGGCAAAATTCAAAATTTCCTACCAACTGAAAAAGTTAAATGTGCCCCGCACTCTCATATGACCTTTGCCGTTGCGAGCGTCGTAAAACATAATAATAATAATAATAATAATAATAATAATAATAATAATAATAATAATAATAATAATAATAACAATAATAACAATAATAATAACAACAACAATAATAATAATAATAATAATAATAATAATAATAATAATAATAATAATAATAATAATAATAATAATAATAATAATAATAATAATAATGATAAAAATAACAATAATAACAATAATAACAATAATAATAATAATAATAAATAAATAATAATAATAATAATAAATAAATAAACAAATAAATAAATAAATAAATGACATTTATATAGCACTCAACCCCGACCAAAGTACAAAGGCTCTGAACGCTTTACAATACAATGCAATGTACAAAAGTAACATAAAACGTTGTATTTTAATCAAAAGAAAAGCACTCCAAATATTCATCTTGTTACTTTAGAAACAGAAATGACTTCAGCTGACATTTGGAAGAATTTAAAAAATGTGATCTCTCTTAAAGTACTTGGCAAAACATTCCAGATCTTAGGGCCTTGATATTCAAATGTCCTTTCACCCTTTGTTTTAAGTTTCATAGATGGTAAAAGAAATTTCTTTGTGTCAGCTGATGACCTTAAACTGCGAGTTATAATGTACAGATTTGATAAATATGATAGCGCATTATCATTCAAGCATTTGTGACATAGGGTGGCCAACTTGTACACAATTCTTTTCTCAACAGGGAGCCAATGCAAAGTTCGTAAAAGAGGTGTAGCAGAGTCTCGCTTTCTTTTCCGTAAAACTAAACGTGCAGCATTGTTTTGGACAGTTTGAAATCTTTTAACTTTGTCCAGTGATATTCCCGATAACAAGGAGTTACAATAATCAAGTCTTGATAAAACTAAGCTCCTCTTGTATAATCGTGTTCAGTTATTCCCCACAGCAGACTTCTGACCTGTGAATTGAAACAAGCTGCCTCTAAAACGATCTACATGTAAATTATGCTGTAAAAATATTTACTCACTCAGTCAGATTTCAAGGTTTACACATAGAGGGAACTTCCCAAAAGCTTCATCAACATTAGACAAGAGTGTCTAAAAGTGTAGATTGCTCGTGTGTCTACATTTCATGTTTTGACAACGTAATTGGTTTGTTCTGTCTTAGTAAGAACAATTGTGTGAAATAATGTCGTTGGTTTCCTCGTGGACTACTAGATGAAATGTTCATGTCTTATGAAAAGCAAAACTTGAGAAACTCTGTTCTTTCAAAAACGTTCTATTCACACACCATCCAAGTGTGAGTTTATAATACGCGCCTATTTAAGACCATAACAATAACCAGAAATCAAGAAGTCTTTTCAAGCATTTCACTCTCAAGTACTAGTCCTTGAAATCCTGAAATATGCTACAGTCTGAGCTTTATATTTATTTAGGGAGTGAGATACATTTATCAGAGCTCAGTTCAAAACAGAGATATAGAAAGATGTTTCCATTCTTAACGTTTCTAAAACCGTGGTAGAGACATGAAAAAATCTAGTAAAACAGCACCATGCATTAAAACCAATATTATTATGTTCAAAAACAAAGGATCCAAATCCTAGTCTTGCATAATCTTGTACAGATATCAGTTATTCCACACACGTAATGTCTGACATACGAGTTTAAACACACTTGACCGATCTACATGTAAACTATGTTATAAAAATGTTAACCCAGTCAGTCTGACTCCAATATTTACACCAACAGGAGGAACTTTCCCTCATCAAATATGACGTGAATGTCTAAAGTGTACATTTCTCTTGTGTCTGTTTATTTTTCTCTTCGAGCTAGGCGTTAAAAACTATAATATTTTTTAAAGAACGTTAATCAAACGTGCGTATTTAAGACCATAATAAAAATCAGAAACCAAAAAATCTTTTCAAGTATTTCACTCTCAAAAACTTGTCCTTGAATTCCTGAAATATGCAACAGTCTGAGATTTATACTCTTTAAAGACGGTCAGATACATTTTTCAGAGCTCAGTTAAAAACAAAGACATCATGAGATATGTCTATTCTATTTACTGCACTTCTAAAATCTGCGTTACATTTTTGAAATCTAATAAAACAGCACCTTGCATAAAACCAATATTCTTATATTCAAACACAAAGGATCCAACTCATAGTCTTGTACAATATTGTGCAGTTATTCCACAGAGTTGACACAAGTTGCCTCTAAAACGATTTACATGAACAAAATATTATCAAAATATTTACTCTGTCAGTCTGATTTCAAGGTTTACACCACAAAGTGAAACTTTTCAAAACCCTCACCAACATAAGACTGGAGTGTCTAAAGTGTGCATTGCTATTGTGTCTGTTTGTTTTTTCTTTACGACCTTGGTATGAACGACTCTATTGATTTCTTTTTTTTTTAACGATACATTATTCTTTTGAGATCATTTATTGGAGTTTATCATATGTGAGTATTTAAGGCCAAAGCAATAGTCAGAAGTCAAAGAAGTCTTTTCAAGTATTTCACTCTCAAGTACTTGTTCTGGAACCACTGAAATATGCTACAGTCTGAGCTTTATACTCTTTTCCGGGAGTGAGATACATTTGTCAGAGGTCAGTTTAAAACAGGGGCGTAATAATTACAAATAACACAGGTCCAACTCCTCAACTGGACGTTCTTGAAATGTGTGTGTCTGGAGAGTCTTCACGGTTCTCCATCTTGTTGGAAAAGTTCACTTGAAGAAGAAGGTGTGTTTAGTCGGAGGCCCTGAATGTTTAGAAATTCACAATGTACAAGGGGGCGGAAAACTTAGACCACACCCTCTGTTCTAGTAGTAAAGTGTCACTTTTGTATCCCATTTCACCGGTCGCTGATCACCTAAACAACTGCCATGAACCTCGGTCGAGTCACTGAGCCATGTTCCTCTACCAGCCTGTATTCATGCCATGAGCTTGGCTGTATCCAAATTGGTGTCCATGAGAGAACAGAATATCTCTCCATTGGCGCCAAGTCCAGTTCCGGCGCTGTAGGTCCCAAACCAATCAGCGCTGTGTGAGCCATGTCGTTAACCCGTGTCGTCTTTGACGCTCTCTTCTTTGAGTCGGGTCAACCTCAGTCCCGGAGATAGTAGCCCATAGCTTGCATCTCTTCATCAATCTCCTGAAACTGTTCCAGAAAAAAACAACGTAAGATTAAAAAGATAGCTCTGTTATTTATCACTTTTTGCTTTGTTTTCTTTTGTTGGGGTTTCAGACAAGTGTACTTATGATGACGTGAGGGTATCGGTTCCAGTTTTTTGCCTTAGGGTAATACCAAAGATCGTGCATAACAAGACAGTTCACTCCTATATTTGAGTCAATTAAAAAAGTATACTCAAAATTCGGTTGCTCCCTCTTTGAAAAAAAAGCGGACTTTGCGATGAGAGTTGCCTTACTGGTGTGAAAAACAATAAAAGTGAAACTAACAAACTGTGCTATTTCTATTCTTCTGGAGAAACGAAACAGAGGTTCAGAACAAAGGCTGCAGCGCCATCTGAACCAATGCGCGGAGTTCCGTGGACACTTTTTTGGCTGAGTGAATTATCTTGTTATGTACAATCTTTGACAATAGTTTAAAATGTAAATAGACGTTTACGTTAGCAAAAGAAAATCTTGTATAACTTACAATTTTATGTAGATCAATAGACTGACTGGGTAGAAAAGAGAGAGGAGAGGGGGGGGGAGAAAGAAAGAAAGAGGGAGAAAGAGAGAGAGAGAGAGAGAGAGAGAGAGAGAGAGAGAGAGAGAGAGAGAGAGTGAGTGAGAGAGAGAGACACAGAGAGACAGAGAGACAGCGAGAGAGTGATTGGAAATAGAAAGGAAAAGAGACAGTAAGGCAGTAATTGAAACAGAGAAGAAGTGAAATCACACAAAAATCATCCTTACCATAGGACTAGTTCTGCTTATGTGGACCCGTGCGACGTGGTGAGATTCCTCATGTTCATACAGCAGTGGCCCCTGTACTACTTGGGAGGTGGGTGCGGCAGCTCTGGTCTCACTCTCACGGGTCTGTACTTGCTTAAAAGGCTTGACCACTGCCCCAGGACAAGCAGAACTGACAGGTGAAGTGACCTCTGACTTGATCAGCATTGAGTTGACCAACTGACCATCGGGCAGTGTCAGATCCACAACACAACACCCACCTGAAACAAAATGGCACATGTATGATAATCCCATCATTGTCTGTATACATTTAATTCATTGTTCAGAAAAAGAACAAAATGTTTGACGATAACTGAGCTGAAACGCAACATTCATACTTGTCCTCATCTTCTTCAACATATAATTCAAATCGAAAAACTATAAGTCTTTTTTTTTTATTCATTCCATGATTATCAATCTTTTACGACTAAGGGACATTTCAGTTAAAGTTGTAATTGTTCAGGACAGCTCTAATCTTTATACTCCTTTGTTTAATTCATGTATCTGGTGAGCATTTATTATTAAAGTTTTCAACATACAACAGAAAAAATCCCTTGCAGGCCTATATGAAGGAAATGTTCTAAGTGCTAGTTCAAACTTCCAACAGAGAATCAGTCTTACCTGCATGGTGAACAACTCTCGCCACAAAGGTTTGCTTTTTCCAGATCCCACGGAAAATCTTCTGTATATCTGAGAGCCACGAGCCTTGGCGGTCCTGGAGAAAGTTTAAAGATTGTTACTTCCAAATCATTACAAGTTTACATGACAAGGAGACAGTTTAAAGATTGTCACTTCCAGTCTACTACAAGTTTACTTGACAAGGAGAAAGTTTAAAGATTGTTACTTCCAAATCATTACAAGTTTACATGACAATGAGACAGTTTAAAGTGTCATTTTTAAAGACATTTAAAGAGGAAGATAGCTGCTTTTGACCTTAAACTAAAAGTCAGTTGCAAAATGAGCGAAGAGGAACACCAAAACTTACAATGTCATTTTTAAAGACATTTAAAGAGGAAGATAGCTGCTAGAGAGAGAGAGAGAGAGGGAGAGAGAGAGAGAGAGAGAGAGAGAGAGAGAGAGAGAGAGAGAGAGAGAGAGAGAGAGAGAGAGAGAGAGAGAGAGAGAGAAAGAGAGAGAGAGGGAGAGTGAGCGAGATAGAGAGAGAGAGAAAGAGAGAGAGGGAGAGAGAGAGAGAGAGAGAGAGAGAGAGAGAGAGAGAGAGAGAGAGAGAGAGAGAGAGAGAGAAGGGGTGCAAAACAGAAAAAAATATAAACAAATTAAAGAAATTAAAGGAACAAGAGAAATAGAACTGAGTCAAATTATTTTCTTAATTATATTTACCTCCGGCTTCCTGAGCTTACATGGCCAGGCCATAGGCGGTGTGTTCAGCACCAGTTCTTCCCTCGGGATTTCCCTCACGGAGTCCAGAGACACCAGCTCGCTGTTTCCGAAGTCGATAAAGTTGACTCGGACCTGCAAGGCCAGCACACGTGTGATTACAGCAACAGTCACGGAGTAGTTGAGTTTGATAACAATGTTTATTAATCAAAAGAAAAACAAGAACAATTTCAAAGTGTTATAGCACAATATCTTAAAAACAAAATCTTCCCATATCTGCGTACAACAAAGTTCTAGACTGTGGCCCACTGTGATCCTAAACACAGTATTTAGTTGAGGCACATCTTCCTACATTCACAAGACAACTCAGATACAAGATTTCTACGGCCCTGGTCTATGCGACAAGAACAAAGGTCAGCACTCACCTGATCTTCTCTTACGTCTTCCACCTTGGCTCTGTAACAGCCTTTCCCACACTGTACTGCAACCAGACACCCAGTTCTCACATCCTTCTTGTCCACAGCTGGACCGTCCTGTGTTTACAAAATGTTGGTAAAATGTGATTAACATTCACAAATTTTAAAAGACGATGCGTTTTCATCACAAACAAATAATGAAATTGTGAAAATTGTTTCTCAAATACATGTACCATTATAATCTCTCCTCGCTCTAGATTCGCATACAGCATACTTTTTCTATTTTTGCAATGCTGAGTTTCGATACAGTTTCCTAAAAGGGGGGGGGGGGGTAACGTTCTGATAGTTTGAAAGTTTAATGTGTTTGTCTTCTTCAACTTGCTTTTGTCTTATTCTTATTCTTACAGCTCACAGTAGTGTGCACGCTCTTACCACTCACAGACACCCCCCGTGCCTCACCGACCAACAACAACAACAAAATATAACTCATCAGACACACCCCCTCTGCCTCACCGACCAACAACAACAACAAAATATAACTCACCAGACAGGTCCGGTTGAGAAGATCGCCTATTTGGCGAAGATGAACAGAACCTCCGGCTCACTCCTGGAACAGACAAACGTTGTACAAGGGTTTCCTTTAATGAGTTTGTGACAAGGAGAGAGAGAGAGAGAGAGAGAGAGAGAGAGAGAGAGAGAGAGAGAGAGAGAGAGAGAGAGAGAGAGAGAGAGAGAGAGAGAGAGAGAGAGAGACACAGAGAGAGACAGAGAGAGAGAGAGAGAAAGACAGAGAGTGAGAGGGGGGGATAGAGAGGTCTAAAAAGCCAGTTTATTTTTTGATGCAAAATTGTGGTGCCAATTTCGATTCTGAAATGTCTTAAAGTGGATAATCAGCTAACTGATTGAAGGGAATGCATGATTTACTTGCAAAATAGAATTTGTTAAGACACATACGATGAAAGAAGACTTTATAAATAATGTACTAAAGTGTATTGTAGTGAGAACCGAGTCTCATCATACAGAAGACATTCAGCTGTGTAAAACATTAAAACCAAGTTCATCTACCAGACAGCGGAGTGTAAGATGTAGAAGAAAATATTGAAAATAAACTCTACACAGTCATGTGACAACACACAGTACGTACCCTATAGCAGGCAGTTTCGTCTCAGGCACTGGTACCAACGGCTCCACTGACGAGGAAGGTTCAACTGAAGAAGACAACTTCCCAGACGAGGAAGGCCCAACTGCTGAAGACGTCTCCGCTGATGAGGACGAGTCTGGAGTGTCGACCATAGACAACAACCCTGACTGAGACAACCAGGCTGGGGTGAAGTTCTCCAACGGCTGTTCCTTGACCACGTCTCCGAGAACGGACGTCTTCGTCGTTCCTCCACGACCTCTCAACAAGCCTGACCCTGCTCCGTGACTCCGGCCACGACCTCGGACAAACATCTTGGAGCTGACCGTCTTCTGGCTCACGACCAGTTTCCGGGCAGTAGAAGACTCGTCACACAACTCTTGGTACATGATGTCTCAACTCAGATGCTGGAAGGAACAATCAAAGACAACAAGGTCAATATCACGCAAGAATTAGGAAACTGGTCTTAATTTATACAAATATATTTATGTGAAGGGGCTTTTAATAGCTCATGTTAAGCGTATTGTACAGACACTTCAAGTTTTTTTTAAAGAAAAGCGTGGTGTTGTTTAAGATTTCATTAATTTGCAGGCCCCCCCAAAAAAATTTTTTTTTTTTAAATTTAAATTAAAAAATTAATAATTTAAAAAAATAAAAATAAAAAATAAATAAATATAAAACACTGGCAATGTTTTTGACACAGATATTGCAGCATATGTGAGAAACTCAACTTTTGTCTTGATTACCAGCTTTTCATACACGCAGAAATTGACAAAATTGTTTCCACTGTTGCGAGGCATAACAGCTATTGGCGTAAAGTAAAATGAGTTGTGTCTGGTTCTGAAACACTCTGTGTACTGAGTGAAAACTAAATGGTCACAATGAAGCAACAGAGGAAAATATACTACTTAGAAAATGATGCAACTTTCTTCATAACAGTTTCATCAAACAGCCAAAATGTATTTGTAGCCTAAAATCAGAGATCCTAACTGCCATTTATTGTCTTTTTACAAAATTATGTCAAGTAAATAAAATAAGTATAAAACTAGATATCTATACCTGAAAAAGTATACCTAAATACCAAAAACGAGTATCATTTTTTTTTTAATTCAGTGCCCCCGCCCCCTTCCCAAATCGGTAACGATCAACAAGTTTTCTGAGCTCGAACCAAATTCTTAGGCGACCATCGTAAAGGAAGGGACACAACCGAACGTTCTGATAGAAGATTTATACAAAGAGGCTATTTAATAGTATGTTTTCACGAGTACTTTCCCTTGTTACGCCTTCCTTCCTTTCTCTTTTTTATTATAATAATACGAGGCTGTTACTTGTGGTACGAAGAAGTTACATTGAAGTTATTATACGGATAGTTTCTATGTATTAAACATTACTCATTAACTCACATTGACCCACTTTTTAATAATATCATGAAATTTTACCTTTAAAAAAAAACAACCCAAAAAATAAACCATCCAACCAAAAACGTAAGCTTTATCGCAAAATTCAAAGTGCTAACCCAACATTTAAAATGCATGAAGAGGTTCGGGTTTTCGGCTTCAAAAGAAGAAAAAGAATAGGACTAGATCTATGGCCTTTCTCGCCAAGACAAATTCAAGATCACCAAGACAACACGA
This sequence comes from Aplysia californica, assembly GCF_000002075.1. Classification (NCBI taxonomy): domain Eukaryota; kingdom Metazoa; phylum Mollusca; class Gastropoda; order Aplysiida; family Aplysiidae; genus Aplysia; species Aplysia californica. The sequence continues at coordinate 284,482 of NW_004797990.1, read as the reverse complement.
GATGTGTCTTAGGAGAGTCACACTTTGATTTGATTTCAAATCCAGCCACAGAAGTAAATAGTCTGTAGCTTTTCTAATCCAAACTACTTCACTTCGAGTTCACAAAGACAACAAGAAAGGTGTTTAAGGAGAGCCACATACTGACTGCATTTCAAAACCAGCTCCATGATAAATCGGGTGTTCAAAAGTGTTCTGATATATTATAAAAGAAAAGTAAGTAAAAAAAACAACAATACTAAGCCAGATTGACTTAACAATTGTTTTAAGATTGATAAAAAAAAAATAATGTGCAAGCCAAAAGGATATTGGTTTTGAAAACGGTCTACCGTGATGTTTCTGGAATACAGGTTTTAGGAAGCCATTGGCCATTTAAAAGAATAATGACTTGGTGTTTGTAGATTGTCCCCTTTGGGGGGGGGGAGGGCTGGCCCAGACCCTAGATTTCTTGAAAATAGTTCCGTCTGGTCACACGCTGTTGCGACTTTCTTGTAAATCATTATCTTTAACACCGAAGATTTTCTACAGATTGATAACAATGGCCGATGGGTGTTCTCAAGAGTTGAAAATAAAGCAAGGAAACAAACGAAACAGACTATAAACGTATGTTTGTGTGACCAGTAAATCTTTGTTCACCCTCAAGAGGTAATAAAAACAGAAAGAAAAAAAACAAAACAAATGGCCAGTTAAACTTGTGAAATGATAACGTGCCAATAATTTAATCCCCTCCACTCTCCCCCTACCTCCCACCACCCCACCCCAAGTTCATGACACGCCTGGTCACATGACCGAAGAGAGACCCGGGCGTGCCCGAGGCAGCAGTCACCGCTAACCAGGTGAGTGAACAAAGGACTTATATCATGGCAACATTTTCTTTATTGTGTTGGATTGCCAGATTTGTAACGGGTACACACTGGTGGACTATTGCTTAGTGTGTTAGCGTTACCCCCCCCCCTCCCCCACCCCCTCGCCCAAAAAAGAACAACAAACAACAAAGAGCTAAAAACTCGCTATGGCGTGGGGTATATCCTGGCTCTATGGTGGCTGTTATTTCTTTCTATCACAAGGAAATGGCGTCAGATTAAGTAAAACAGCTAGAGTTTTCACCATTGCAAGTACGAACTGCTTCCTAGCGAATTCAAGAATATTGACGACAGATCCCTTCCACAGTCTGTCCTATATTCTTTATTCATGAACTTCATTTTTCGGCCATTTAAGTTTGCAAGAAATGAATTGAACAATCTAGATTTAAATGAACAGCAGCGAAATATATCATTCTATAACAACCTTACAACATCATCTAAAATAAACAACGGAAAGGAGAAGACTGTAGAAAGAAGGTCTACGTTACAGAATAAAACAGAACACAATGACCGGTCTTGTTGAAACGATATAGTAACGTCATGGTGCGGCCATCATTGGCTAAGTCAACCTCGTGGTCAAAATGGAAAGTCGCCATTTTGTCATTCCTCTTCTCGTGGTCAATCATTTGGAATTAAAAGTATGTTTTAAAAGTGTCAAGACGTCATCCTTAATAAAACATATTCGTTTTTTAGAATTATTAAAAACTTGTATTACAAAACAATCATAGGGGTGTTTTCAGAAATCCCTAGAGTGGAAAACCAATTAGACCACGTGGGCAGCACCATGTCGTAAGTGGTCAAACCTAACTTAAACAATAATAATTATAAGCATAAATAAATGCATCAGATAAATAGATACATGAACAGAAAGTACTTACCAACTTGAAAGCCACAAACGCAGAAATCTTCCACAAACTTGGAAAAGAACACAATCGTCGATGATGAAAACGGAGATTACAGCTACGTGCGTCAACGTCGATGATCGATGCGATAATGAGGAAGGTACAACAAAATCTCGGGTGAATTTTTCCCGCCGGCCTCGTTTTGGGAGTGATGTTATCCTTCCGCTTAGGTAGCGTTTTCCTGAACACAAAGGACACCCTTATTGGTCAGATGTTTGGCTGATTGAGGTAGACCCGTCATTGGTCAGGTGATTTGAATACCATATATGGATTTTGATATTGCAGGCGCAGAATTGGGAAAAGGATAATAAAAATTATAAAAACAAGAATAAAAAAGATAATAACAAAAACAGAAATAAAAATAAAATATGCAATTACAACTACTATTAAAAGTAAAATTAAACTTAAACTTAAACTTAAAAATAAAATTGTAAAAACATTAATAAATTAATTTTCTAAACAATAGTGATTATAATGGTAATAACAATAATAATAATAATAATAATAATAATAATAATAATAATAATAATAATAATAATAATAATAATAATAATAATAATAATAATAATAATAAAATAGTGATAATAATAATAATAATAATAATAAAATAATGATAATGATAATGATTATACTACTACTACTACTACTACTACTACTACTACTACTACTACTACTACTACTACTACTACTACTACTACTACTACTACTACTACTACTACTACTCTATATTATATATTATTTAAAAAATTATAATGATGATGATGATGATGATGATGATGATGATGATGATGATGATGATGATGATGATGATGATGATGATGATGATGATGATGATGCTGATGATGATGATGCTGATGATGATGATGATGATGATGATGATGATGATGATGATGATGAAGATGATGATGATGATGAAGATGATGATGAATGTGGCCACGATTACCTTTAAGTAATCAAGACTAACTAAAATATATATTATGTTGATTTTATAAATCAGTTGTTGAAGTCATGCTTTAGCGTTGTGTGACTGTTACTAAAGTATAGACACTATGGGGTTTCTTTGGTACGAAGGTCCAGCCAACGTGATTGTACCAAGTACTTAAAAGTTTCAACGGTTCCTGCTAACACATTTATCACTCAGTAACCTTACCGCTATACTCTCAGAGACAGTCAATTGTTGTTGTTATAAATGTTTCACATACCCTGCACACTATATAGATGATTCAGGATTGACACAGCATCCAATCTATTTGGTAGGGAGGACCCTGAGTAAATAAAGACTACATTTTAGGAAAAAAGAAGTGGCACTGGATAAAAAATATTAATCTTTAAAAAAAAATCTTTAAAAAAAATATATTGAACTAAAATCTTTTGTCCCAAAGCGAAGTGCAACCACGATTTACTATTTTTTAGAATCATTGTTTAATTTGTTTCTTTTTTTAAAGTCCTGAACGTTGTTTTATGAAAGTTTAAGACTCTGCGACAATTTTTAACGAAATATAGTTTTTGTGTTAATTCTTAAGAATTGACAACTGTGGGCACGGTGGTGGGAGGGGGGGGGGTAGTTATCACTCTTCCCAGCCCATGCAACTAGCCCCAGGATTATCGGACCACAAGAGTCTTGCTCCTCCGTGGGAACTGCTACAACATTAGAGAAAATGTACGTGAGGAAAAATTCCTGCAAAGGTAACAGTAAGGGAGGGGTGTAGTTCTCCTGATAGAGGTAAAGATGAGTGTAGGATTAGTCTGAGAAAACTACTATTTCCCGCCATTACCCACGTGTGGATGGGTGGCAACTGTATAGGGTTAGACGTTTTGCGGCGTGGACTAAGTTTGTCAGCCATGTTTTGCTATTGGCCAGTGAACATGAACAGCAATCAACAGCGAAACTGAGTGGACAGAGACGAGTTGGGTGTTTTGGTGTTTTGGGGCGGGAGAAAGGGGGGGGGACATGGATGGGTGGAAACTGTAAGGTCGAAAACTTTTGGAGAGTTTGACCAAGTTGTCGGTCCTGTGTTTTGCGATTGGCCAGCGGGCGTGACCAGCGGTCAACCGTGAAACATGTCTGTCGTCACGGCGGCTCACCACCACAGCTACAGAGACTTGTGCTCTCAGTAACCACTGCGTCCGCCTCTTGAAAGGGTTTTCTCCTCGGCTCACGGCGCTCCGGTGTGACGTTTGACTCTCCTGGCTTCTGATTGGTTGATTGTTGGGCTGGGAGTAGAGCATTGAGTGGTGGGTGGACGATGTCTCAAAGCCAGTGACACGAATTGTTGTGGTGACGTAGTGGCGCTGTTGGGCAAGTTACATTTAAAATAGACTCTTTATGACCATAAATGGGAATTTAGAAAGATCCAGAAGTAGGAGATGGTATGGGGAAATCGAGTCTATTTATAATGGAAATGCAGTGGTGTATTTGTTTGTTAGTTTGGTTTGTTTGTTTGTCTTTTGTTTTTGTTTTTTTCGTTTGATTTTTTGTGTTTGTTTTTATAAATTATATAGTCAATGATTCTGCTTACTTGCACAGATTATAACAAAAACTATATAACTTTTATATTGAAATAAATTACTTTTCAGATCAAGCTAAAAATAGTTTCATTTCTTTTTCTTTTTTTACTTAGTTTAGAGAAAATATTGCGCTGCATGTTTTACTTGCACGACCGGAGAACACGTGAACTTTTGGTTCCTTCAGAAAAAAAGTCCCACTAAAAAAAGCAAAAATAGCATACTCTAAGTTATAAACAATGCTGTGTACACGTGGTTTACTATATGTGAGGTGTGCTGACAAAATGAGTTACTTCTCGGATTTGAGCATTATGGAAATTGATACATCAACTTGATAGGTGAAGTTTGTACAATTTGTGAGCTTGGAATGATAAAAGACACTGTAGACTTGAACAAAATTTCATCAATTGAACATCTATAAATCTGACCCCAGTTTTGATTTTCAGCTGATATCTCCATTCTTGGATCGTGACAAGTAACTCATTTTGTCAGCACATCGCACATATGTCACCACTGGTGCTGTAAAAGACATCTTGAGTTTGATAATTCCAAGGACATGATTTTAAAAAACTCTCAGATACCTGTAACGCGAGCAGTATGGTTTATCTTTCTGATAAGTACTTTAGATAAATTTCCTCAAAACCTTGATGATGTCAGTGATGAACAAAGGTTCACGATTTCATCAAGACACTCAAATTATGAAGGAATACTATCAGAGCCGATAGCATACTTAAATTATTATGTCAGATTACTGTTGGAGAATTCAAAGAGAATTTCCAGACACAACACGCTCCAGACGATCCCACAAAAGAAAGTTTCTGTCACAAACATGTTGCCTCCGACTTAGGTACATGAACTACTTTTTGATGTTGTACACAATGGCATTGAGAAATTTGACGATTTACATGATTTACAGGAATACCAAAAGGTTTCGATGTCTCACTTTTTTTTCTTATATTGAAAACAAAAGGCAGGTTATCATTCGGCTAATTCCATAGCATACAGCAAAAACCAGTGGTCATGT
>NW_004797990.1:269191-274191 GCF_000002075.1 Aplysia californica | reverse complement strand
CATCATGAGATATGTCTATTCTATTTACTGCACTTCTAAAATCTGCGTTACATTTTTGAAATCTAACAAAACAGCACCTTGCATAAAACCAATATTCTTATATTCAAACACAAAGGATCCAACTCATAGTCTTGTACAATATTGTGCAGTTATTCCACAGAGTTGACACAAGTTGCCTCTAAAACGATTTACATGAACAAAATGTTATCAAAATATTTACTCTCTCAGTCTGATCTCAAGGCTTACACCACAAAGTGAAACTTTTCAAAACCCTCATCAGCATAAGACTGGAGTGTCTAAAGTGTGCATTGCTATTGTGTCTGTTTGATTTTTCCTTACGACCTTGGTATGAACGACTCTATTGATTTCTTTTTTTTTTAAACGATAAATTATTCTTTTGAGATCAGTTATTGGAGTTTATCATATGTGAGTATTTAAGGCCAAAGCAGTATTCAGAAGTCAAAGAAGTCTTTTCAAGTATTTCACTCTCAAGTACTTGTTCTGGAACCCCTGAAATATGCTACAGTCTGAGCTTTATACTCTTTTCCGGGAGTGAGATACATTTGTCAGAGGTCAGTTTAAAACTGGGGCGTAATAATTACAAATAACACAGGTCCAACTCCTCAACTGGACGTTCTTGAAATGTGTGTGTCTGGAGAGTCTTCACGGTTCTCCATCTTGTTGGAAAAGTTCACTTGAAGAAGAAGATGTGTTTAGTCGGAGGCCCTGAATGTTTAGAAATTCACAATGTACAAGGGGGCGGAAAACTTAGACCACACCCTCTGTTCTAGTAGTAAAGTGTCACTTTTGTATCCCATTTCACCGGTCGCTGATCACCTAAACAACTGCCATGAACCTCGGTCGAGTCACTGAGCCATGTTCCTCTACCAGCCTGTATTCATGCCATGAGCTTGGCTGTATCCAAATTGGTGTCTATGAGAGAACAGAATATCTCTCCACTGGCGCCAAGTCCAGTTCCGGTGCTGTAGGTCCCAAACCAATCAGCGCTGTGTGAGCCATGTCGTTAACCCGTGTCGTCTTTGACGCTCTCTTCTTTGAGTCGGGTCAACCTCAGTCCCGGAGAGTGTAGCCCATAGCTTGCATCTCTTCATCAATCTCCTGAAACTGTTCCAGAAAAAAACAACGTAAGATTAAAAAGATAGCTCTGTTATTTATCACTTTTTGCTTTGTTTTCTTTTGTTTGGGTTTCAGACAAGTGTACTTATGATGACGTGAGGGTATCGGTTCCAGTTTTTTGCCTTAGGGTAATACCAAAGATCGTGCATAACAAGACAGTTCACTCCTATATTTGAGTCAATTAAAAAAGTATACTCAAAATTCGGTTGCTCCCTCTTTGAAAAAAAGCGGACTTTGCGATAAGAGTTGCTTTACTGGTGTGAAAAACAATAAAAGGTGAAACTAACAAACTGTGCTATTTCTATTCTTCTGGAGAAACGAAACAGAGGTTCAGAACAAAGGCTGCAGCGCCATCTGAACCAATGCGCGGAGTTCCGTGGACACTTTTTTCACTGAGTGAATTATCTTGTTATGTACAATCTTTGACAATAGTTTAAAATGTAAATAGACGTTTACGTTAGCAAAAGAAAATCTTGTATAACTTACAATTTTATGTAGATCAATAGACTGACTGGGTAGAAAAAAGAGAGGAGAGGGGGGGAGGGAGAAAGAAAGAAAGAGGGAGAAAGAGAGAGAGAGAGAGAGAGAGAGAGAGAGAGAGGGAGAGAGAGGGAGAGAGAGTGAGAGGGGGGCGGGAGTGAGAGAGAGACAGAGAGAGAGAGAGAGAGAGAGAGAGAGAGAGAGAGAGAGAGAGAGAGAGAGAGAGTGAGAGAGAGAGACACAGAGGGACAGAGAGACAGAGAGAGAGTGATTGGAAATAGAAAGGAAAAGAGACAGTAAGGCAGTAATTGAAACAGAGAAGAAGTGAAAGCACACAAAAATCTTCCTTACCATAGGACTAGTTCTGCTTATGTGGACCCGTGCGACGTGGTGAGATTCCTCATGTTCATACAGCAGTGGCCCCTGTACTACTTGGGAGGTGGGTGCGGCAGCTCTGGTCTCACTCTCACGGGTCTGTACTTGCTTAAAAGGCTTGACCACTGCCCCAGGACAAGCAGAACTGACAGGTGAAGTGACCTCTGACTTGATCAGCATTGAGTTGACCAACTGACCATCGGGCAGTGTCAGATCCACAACACAACACCCACCTGAAACAAAATGGCACATGTATGATAATCCCATCATTGTCTGTATACATTTAATTCATTGTTCAGAAAAAGAACAAAATGTTTGAAGATAACTGAGCTGAAACGCAACATTCATACTTGTCCTCATCTTCTTCAACATATAATTCAAATCGAAAAACTATAAGTCTTTTTTTTTTTTTTTATTCATTCCATGATTATCAATCTTTTACGACTAAGGGACATTTCAGTTAAAGTTGTAATTGTTCAGGACAGCTCTAATCTTTATACTCCTTTGTTTAATTCATGTATCTGGTGAGCATTTATTATTAGTTTCCAACATACAACAGAAAAAATCCCTTGCAGGCCTATATGAAGGAAATGTTCTAAGTGCTAGTTCAAACTTCCAACAGAGAATCAGTCTTACCTGCATGGTGAACAACTCTCGCCACAAAGGTTTGCTTTTTCCAGATCCCACGGAAAATCTTCTGTATATCTGAGAGCCACGAGCCTTGGCGGTCCTGGAGAAAGTTTAAAGATTGTTACTTCCAAATCATTACAAGTTTACATGACAAGGAGAAAGTTTAAAGATTGTTACTTCCAAATCATTACAAGTTTACATGACAAGGAGAAAGTTTAAAGATTGTTACTTCCAAATCATTACAAGTTTACATGACAAGGAGAAAGTTTAAAGATTGTTACTTCCAAATCATTACAAGTTTACTTGACAAGGAAAAAGTTTAAAGATTGTTACTTCCAAATCATTACAAGTTTACTTGACAAGGAAAAAGTTTAAAGATTGTTACTTCCAAATCATTACAAGTTTACATGACATAAACAGACAGACCAAAAGACCAACAAGAAAATCGACAGAATGTCAAAGATGAACACCAAAACTTACAATGTCATTTTTAAAGACATTTAAAGAGGAAGATAGCTGCTTTTGACCTTAAACTAAAAGTCAGTTGCAATAATGTCAAAGATGAACACCAAAACTTACAATGTCATTTTTAAAGACATTTAAAGAGGAAGATAGCTGCTTTTGACCTTAAACTATAAGTCAGTTGCAATAAGTGCGTGGAGAGAGAGAGAGAGAGAGAGAGAGAGAGAGAGAGAGAGAGAGAGAGAGAGAGAGAAAGAGAGAGAGGGGGAGAGTGAGCGAGAGAGAGAGAGAGAAAAAAAAGAGAGAGAGAGAGAGAGAAAGAGAGAGAGAGAGAGAGAGAGAGAGAGAGAGAGAGAGAGAGAGAGAGAGAGAGAGAGAGAGAGAGAGAGAGAAGGGGTGCAAAACAGAAAAAAATATAAACAAATTAAAGAAATTAAAGGAACAAGAGAAATAGAACTGAGTCAAATTATTTTCTTAATTATATTTACCTCCGGCTTCCTGAGCTTACATGGCCAGGCCATAGGCGGTGTGTTCAGCACCAGTTCTTCCCTCGGGATTTCCCTCACGGAGTCCAGAGACACCAGCTCGCTGTTTCCGAAGTCGATAAAGTTGACTCGGACCTGCAAGGCCAGACACACGTGTGATTACAGCAACAGTCACGGAGTAGTTGAGTTTGATAACAATGTATATTAATCCAAAGAAAAACAAGAACAATTTCAAAGTGTTATAGCACAATATCTTAAAAACAAAATCTTCCCATATCTGCGTACAACAAAGTTCTAGACTGTGGCCCACTGTGATCCTAAACACAGTATTTAGTTGAGGCACATCTTCCTACATTCACAAGACAACTCAGATACAAGATTTCTACGGCCCTGGTCTATGCGACAAGAACAAAGGTCAGCACTCACCTGATCTTCTCTTACGTCTTCCACCTTGGCTCTGTAACAGCCTTTCCCACACTGTACTGCAACCAGACACCCAGTTCTCACATCCTTCTTGTCCACAGCTGGACCGTCCTGTGTTTACAAAATGTTGGTAAAATGTGATTAACATTCACAAATTTTAAAAGACGATGCGTTTTCATCACAAACAAATAATGAAATTGTGAAAATTGTTTCTCAAATACGTGTACCATTATAATCTCTCCTCGCTCTAGATTCCCATACAGCATACTTGTTTCTATTTTGCAATATTGAGTTTCTATAAACTAAAGGGGGGGGGGGTTAACGTTCTGATAGTTTGAAAGTTTAATAGTGTTTGTCTCCTTCAACTTGCTTTTGTTTAATGTCTTATTCTTATAGCTCACAGTAGTGTGCACGCTCTTACCACTCACACACACCCCCTCTGCCTCACCGACCAACAAGAACAACAAAATAAAACTCACCAGACAGGTCCGGTTGAGAAGTTCGCCCATTTGGGGCGCCAGATTGACCATCTCGGCATTAAAGAGGAACAACTCCTCCGCAGAGTTGGCGAAGATGAACAGAACCTCCGGCTCACTCCTGGAACAGACAAACGTTGTACAAGGGTTTCCTTTAATGAGTTTGTGACAAGTAGAGAGATAGAGAGAAAGAGAGAGAGAGAGAGAGAGAGAGAGACAGAGAGAGACAGAGAGAGAGAGAGAGAGAGAGAGAGATGGGGGGGCGGGGGTAGAGAGGTCTAAAAAGCCAGTTTATTTCTTGATGCAAAATTGTGGTGCCAACTGATTGAAGGGAATGCATGATTTACTTGCAAAATAGAATTTGTTGAAGGGAATGCATGATTTATCTTTATAAATAATGTACTAAGACACATACGATGAAAGAAGAAGGGGAAGCCTTGATTTATCTTGCAAAATAGAATTTGTTAGGACCCCTACCGAGGGAGGGGGGCCTTTATAAATATTGTTCTAAGGGTTTTGTGGGGGGGAACCC
>NW_004797990.1:263947-269091 GCF_000002075.1 Aplysia californica | reverse complement strand
CTGATCGTTATTGTGTCCATGTTCTTCTCTTTACGCGAAATCATACTAGTTTTCTGAGGGGGATCTTGTGGCCTCCAGAAAAGGGGTTGGCCTCTCAGTCTTTGGCTCCGGGGTCGAATCCGGGGAGCGCCCGAAAAAAATTCCTCTCTAAGCTGTCTACTTTCACCTCCTTTCCTGCTCTCTTATCATGGTCTGTTGCCTGCTTTCAATTCCACTTGATGCCCCCATTCCTACAGCTTCTTAAACCGTGGTACAGACATGAAAAAATCTAGTAAAACAGCACCATGCATTAAAACTTGGATTATTATGTTCAAAAACAAAGGATCCAAATCCTAGTCTTGCATAATCTTGTACAGATATCAGTTATTCCAGACACGTAATGTCTGACATACGAGTTCAAACACACTTGACCGATCTACATGTAAACTATGTTATAAAAATGTTAACCCAGTCAGTCTGACTCCAATATTTACACCAACAGGAGGAACTTTCCCTCATCAAATATGACGTGAATGTCTAAAGTGTACATTTCTCCTGTGTCTGTTTATTTTTCTCTTCGAGCTAGGTGTTAAAAACTATGATATTTTTTAAAGAACGTTAATCAAACGTGCGTATTAATTAAGACCATAATAAAAATCAGAAACCAAAAAAATCTTTTCAAGTATTTCACTCTCAAAAACTTGTCCTTGAATTCCTGAAATATGCAACAGTCTGAGATTTATACTCTTTAAAGACGGTCAGATACATTTTTCAGAGCTCAGTTAAAAACAAAGACATCATGAGATATGTCTAGTCTATTTACTACACTTTTAAAATCTGCGTTACATTTTTTAAATCTAACAAAACAGCACCTTGCATAAAACCAATATTCTTATATTCAAACACAAAGGATCCAACTCATAGTCTTGTACAATATTGTGCAGTTATTCCACAGAGTTGACACAAGTTGCCTCTAAAAACGATTTACATGAACAAAATGTTATCAAAATATTTACTCTCTCAGTCTGATCTCAAGGCTTACACCACAAAGTGAAACTTTTCAAAACCCTCATCAACATAAGACTGGAGTGTCTAAAGTGTGCATTGCTATTGTGTCTGTTTGTTTTTTCCTTACGACCTTGGTATGAACGACTCTATTGATTTGTTGTTTTTTTAAACGATACATTATTCTTTTGAGATAATTTATTGGAGTTTATCATATGTGAGTATTTAAGGCCAAAGCAATAGTCAGAAGTCAAAAAAGTCTTTTCAAGTATTTCGCTCTCAAGTACTTGTTCTGGAACCCCTGAAATATGCTACAGTCTGAGCTTTACACTCTTTTCCGGGAGTGAGATACATTTGTCAGAGGTCAGTTTAAAACAGGGGCGTAATAATTACAAATAACACAGGTCCAACTCCTCAACTGGACGTTCTTGAAATGTGTGTGTCTGGAGAGTATTCACGGTTCTCCATCTTGTTGGAAAAGTTCACTTGAAGAAGAAGGTGTGTTTAGTCGGAGGCCCTGAATGTTTAGAAATTCACAATGTACAAGGGGGCGGAAAACTTAGACCACACCCTCTGTTCTAGTAGTAAAGTGTCACTTTTTTTATCCCATTTCACCGGTCGCTGATCACCTAAACAACTGCCTTGAACCTCGGTCGAGTCACTGAGCCATGTTCCTCTACCAGCCTGTATTCATGCCATGAGCTTGGCTGTATCCAAACCGGTGTCCATTAGAGAACAGAATATCTCTCCACTGGCGCCAAGTCCAGTTCCGGCGCTGTAGGTCCCAAACCAATCAGCGCTGTGTGAGCCATGTCGTTAACCTGTGTCGTCTTTGACGCTCTCTTCTTTGAGTCGGGTCAACCTCAGTACCGGAGATAGTAGCCCATAGCTTGCATCTCTTCATCAATCTCCTGAAACTGTTCCAGAAAAAAACAACGTAAGATTAAAAAGATAGCTCTGTTATTTATCACTTTTTGCTTTGTTTTCTTTTGTAGAGGTTTCAGACAAGTGTACTTATGATGACGTGAGGGTATCGGTTCCAGTTTTTTGCCTTAGGGTAATACCAAAGATCGTGCATAACAAGACAGTTCACTCCTATCTTTGAGTCAATTAAAAAAGTATACTCAAAATTCGGTTGCTCCCTCTTTGAAAAAAAGCGGACTTTGCGATAAGAGTTGCCTTACTGGTGTGAAAAACAATAAAAGTGAAACTAACAAACTGTGCTATTTCTATTCTTCTGGAGAAACGAAACAGAGGTTCAGAACAAAGGCTGCAGCGCCATCTGAACCAATGCGCGGAGTTCCGTGGACACTTTTTTGGCTGAGTGAATTATCTTGTTATGTACAATCTTTGACAATAGTTTAAAATGTAAATAGACGTTTACGTTAGCAAAAGAAAATCTTGTATAACTTACAATTTTATGTAGATCAATAGACTGACTGGGTAGAAAAGAGAGAGGAGAGGGGGGGGAGAAAGAAAGAAAGAGGGAGAAAGAGAGAGAGAGAGAGAGAGAGAGAGAGAGAGAGAGAGAGAGAGAGAGAGAGTGAGAGAGAGAGACAGATAGAGAGAGAGTGAGAGAGAGAGAGAGAGAGAGACAGAAAGAGAGTGATTGGAAATAGGAAGGAAAAGAGACAGTAAGGCAGTAATTGAAACAGAAAAGAAGTGAAAGCACACAAAAATCTTCCTTACCATAGGACTAGTTCTGCTTATGTGGACCCGTGCGACGTGGTGAGATTCCTCATGTTCATACAGCAGTGGTCCCTGTACTACTTGGGAGGTGGGTGCGGCAGCTCTGGTCTCACTCTCACGGGTCTGTACTTGCTTAAAAGGCTTGACCACTGCCCCAGGACGAAGCAGAACTGACAGGTGAAGTGACCTCTGACTTGATCAGCATTGAGTTGACCAACTGACCATCGGGCAGTGTCAGATCCACAACACAACACCCACCTGAAACAAAATGTCACATGTATGATAATCCCATCATTGTCTGTATACATTTAATTCATTGTTCAGAAAAAGAACAAAATGTTTGAAGATAACTGAGCTGAAACGCAACATTCATACTTGTCCTCATCTTCTTCAACATATAATTCAAATCGAAAAACTATAAGTCTTTTTTTTTTTTTGGTTCATTCCATGATTATCAATCTTTTACGACTAAGGGACATTTCAGTTAAAGTTGTAATTGTTCAGGACAGCTCCAATCTTTATACTCTATTGTTTAATTCATGTAACCGACGATAATTTATTATTAAAGTTTTCAACATACAACAGAAAAGATCCCTTGCAGGTCTATATGAAGGAAACGTTCTAAGTGCTAGTTCAAACTTCCAACAGAGAATCAGTCTTACCTGTATGGTGAACAACTCTCGCCACAAAGGTTTGCTTTTTCCAGATCCCACGGAAAATCTTCTGTATATCTGAGAGCCACGAGCTTTGGCGGTCCTGGAGAAAGTTTAAAGATTGTTACTTCCAAATCATTACAAGTTTACTTGACAAGGAAAAAGTTTAAAGATTGTTACTTCCAAATCATTACAAGTTTGCATGACAAGAAGACAGTTTAAAGATTGTTACTTCCAAATCATTACAAGTTTACATGACAAGGAGAAAGTTTAAAGATTGTTCCTTCCAAATCATTACAAGTTTTTATGACAAGGAGAACGTTTAAAGATTGTTACTTCCAAATCATTACAAGTTTACATGACAAGGGGAAAGTTTGAAGATTGTTAGTTCCAAATCATTACAAGTTTACGTGACAAGGGGAAAGTTTGAAGATTGTTAGTTCCAAATCATTACAAGTTTACATGACAAGGAGAAAGTTTGAAGATTGTTAGTTCAAAATCATTACAAGTTTACGTGAGATAAACAGACAGACCAACAAAGACATTTAAAGAGGAAGATAGCTGCTTTTGACCTTAAACTAAAAGTCAATTGCAAAAAGAGCGTGGAGAGAGGGAGAGAGAGAGAGAGAGAGAGAGAGAGAGAGAGAGAGAGAGAGAGAGAGAGAGAGAGAGAGGGAGAGGGAGAGGGAGCGAGAGAGAGAGAGAGGGAGAGGGAGAGGGAGCTAGAGAGAGAGAGAGAAAGAGAGAGAGAGGGGGGGAGAGGGAGAGAGAGAGAGTGAGCGAGCGAGCGAGAGAGAGAGAGAGAGAAAGAGAGAGAGAGGGAGAGTGAGCGAGAGAGGGAGAGGGAGAGTGAGTGAGCGAGATAGAGAGAGAGGGAGAGAAAGAGAGAGAGGGAGAGGGAGCGAGAGAGAGAGATAGAGAGAGTGAGAGAGAGAGAGAGAGAGAGAAAGAGAGAGAGAGAGAGAAAGAGAGGGGGAGAGAGAAGGGCTGCAAAACAAAAAAAATATAAACAAATTAAAGGAACAAAAGAAATAGAACTGAGTCAAATTATTTTCTTAATAATATTTACCTCCGGCTTCCTGAGCTTACATGGCCAGGCCATAGGCGGTGTGTTCAGCACCAGTTCTTCCCTCGGGATTTCCCTCACGGAGTCCAGAGACACCAGCTCGCTGTTTCCGAAGTCGATCAAGTTGACTCGGACCTGCAAGATCAGACATACGTGCGATTACAGCAACAGTAAAGGATTAGTTGAGTTTGATAACAAAGTATATTAATGAAAAGAAAAACAAGAACAATTTCAAAGTGTTATAGCACAATATCTGAAAAACAAAATCTTCCCATATTTGGGTACAACAAAGTTCTAGACTGTGGCCCTCTGTGATCCTAAACACAGTATTTTGTTGAGGCACATCTTGCTACATTCACAAGACAACTCAGATACAAGATTTCCCCGGCCCTGGTCTATGCAACAAGAAAAAAGGTCAGCACTCACCTGATCTTCTCCTACGTCTTCCACATTGGCTCTGTAACAGCATTTCCCACACTGTACTGCAACCAGACACCCAGTTCTCACATCCTTCTTGTCCACAGCTGGACCGTCCTGTGTTTACAAAATGTTGGTAAAATGTGATTAACATTCGCAAATTTTAAAAGACGATGCGTTTTCATCACAAACAAATAATGAAATTGTGAAAATTGTTTCTCAAATACCATTATACTCTCTCCTCGCTCTAGATTCGCATACAGCATACTTTTTCTATTTTTGCAATGCTGAGTTTCGATACAGTTTCTTAAAAGGGGGGGGGGGTAACGTTCTGA
>NW_004797990.1:260946-263707 GCF_000002075.1 Aplysia californica | reverse complement strand
GAAGAGGTACAGAATCTCCTGGCTGTCTATAGACCAAACAACCGTGATACAGCACCTCTCTCTTTTACGTGAGTTTGTGACAACTAGAGAGAGAGAGAGAGAGAGAGAGAGAGAGAGAGAGAGAGAGAGAGAGAGAGAGAAAGAGAGAGAGAGAGAGAGAGAGAGAGAGAGAGAGAGAGAGAGAGAGAGAGAGAGTGTGAGAGAAATGAGGGGGGGATAGAGAGGTCTAAAAAGCCAGTTTATTTCTTGATGCAAAATTGTGGTGCCAATTTCGATTCTGAAATGTCTTAAAGTGGATAATCAGCTAACTGATTGAAGGGAATGCATGATATACTTGCAAAATAGAATTTGGTAAGACACATACGATGAAAGAAGACTTTATAAATAATGTACTAAAGTGTATTTTAGTGAGAACCAAGTCTCATCATACAGAAGACATTCAGCTGTGTAAAACATTAAAACCAAGTTCATCTACCAGACAGCGGAGTGTAAGATGTAGAAGAAAATATTGAAAATAAACTCTACACAGTCATGTGACAACACACAGTACGTACCCTATAGCAGGCAGTTTCGTCTCAGGCACTGGTACCAACGGCTCCACTGACGAGGAAGGTTCAACTGAAGAAGACAACTTCCCAGACGAGGAAGGCCCAACTGCTGAAGACGTCTCCGCTGATGAGGACGAGTCTGGAGTGTCGACCATAGACAGCAGCCCTGACTGAGACAACCAGGCTGGGGTGAAGTTCTCCAACGGCTGTTCCTTGACCACGTCTCCGAGAACGGACGTCTTCGTCGTTCCTCCACGACCTCTCAACAAGCCTGACCCTGCTCCGTGACTCCGGCCACGACCTCGGACAAACATCTTGGAGCTGACCGTCTTCTGGCTCACGACCAGTTTCCGGGCAGTAGAAGACTCGTCACACAACTCTTGGTACATGATGTCTCAACTCAGATGCTGGAAGGAACAATCACAGACAACATGGTCAATATCACGAAGAAATCAGAAATCTGATCTTACTTTATACAAAGATATGTATGTGAAGGAACTATTAATAGCTAAGGATAAGTGCATTGTACAGACATTCCTAGTTTAAAAAATAAAAGCTTGATGTTGTTAAAGATGTAATTAATTTGCACCTCGCCAAACCCCCCAAAAAAACTATGGGTATTAAAAGGTCGAATGGGAGGAGGGTAGTTGTCTAGTGTTTTCAAATATCAACCGTAAAATCAATGTCGACAATAAAAAAAATAAGAGAAATCTGCGAATGAACAAGCGTCTATGAAATGAAAGTATAAGACCCGCATAAGCATGCAACCGGAGAAGTATAATGCGCCTATTATGGAAGGGACATAACAGTACTTTCAGGAATCTAAGCGATTTATCTTTTCCCCAGTAATCTCCCTTGTTACACCTCCGTCCCTTCCTGTCTTCGGTCATCAATGAATGTGTGTATACTATTACATCATAATAGTACGCTGTTGTCATCATGATATAATGCAGACAGAAATTTGTGGTACAGAGAAGTTATGTTGAAGTTATCATATTATTATGGATAATTTCTGTAAACGTGTATTAAACATTTATCATTAACTCATACAGCAGATTTGCAAACCACTCCAAAATTTGGAGTTTCCTTGTTTTAATTGAGTAATAGCCTCTGGCACACAGGACATTGTTCAATCTACGGTATATTGTACTGGACGTGGACAGATGAAATATAAGGACAATAAACTTTACTCTCCTAATTTCCCATAATTCTCTTTCTAATTGTTTGCACAAGACAAAATTAGCAGTCATTTGAACGATTGCTTGGTTCACACCCCCCCCCCCCCCCCGCCTAAAAATGGAACTGCAAAGGGTTGTTTTTTTTGGGGGGGGGGCAACATCTGGCACACTTTTTGACACAGATATTGCAGTATATGTAAGGAACTCAAGCTTTGTCTTTATTACCAGTTTCTCATCTACGCAGAGTTTGACAAAGTTGCTTACACTGTTGCGGGGCATAACGACTATTGGCGTAAAGTTAAATGAGTTGTGTCTGGTTCTGAAACACTCTGTGTACTGAGTGAAAACTAAATGGTCACAATGAAGTAACAGAGGAAAATATACTACTCAGAAAATAATGCAACTTTCTTCATAACAGTTGCATCAAACAACTAAAATTTTTAATTTATTTGTGAAGAAAATAGCATAAAGCTATATTTTAAAAAATAGAAATAAACACCAAAAAAAGATAAGCATTTTTAAAAACTTCAATGCTCCCCCCACCCCCCAAATCGGTTATGATCAACTGGTTTTCTGGGGCGTGATCCAGATTCTTTGGCGACCATCGTAAAGGAAGGGACACAACCTAACGTTCCGATAGAAGATTTATGCAAAGAGGCTATTTAATAGTATGTTTTCACGAGTACTTTCCCTTGTTACACCTTCCTTCCTTTCTTATTTTAATTATAAAATAATTAAGGCTGTTACTTGTGGAACGAAGAAGTTAACGAAGAGGTTACATTGAAGTTATTATACGGATAGTTTCTATGTATTAAACATTAATCATTAACTCATATTGGCCCACTTTGTGAAGACGTTATTAAATTTTCCCTTTAAAAAAAATAATGAAACAACCAACGAAAAAACTTAAGTTTTATCGCAAAATTCAAAGTGTTAGATCTAACCCAACATTTGACATGCCTGAAGACGCTCGGGTTTTCGGCTTCAACAGAAGAAAAAGAATATGACTATATCTGTGGACTCCTCCCCCCCTCC
>NW_004797990.1:251116-260789 GCF_000002075.1 Aplysia californica | reverse complement strand
AGTAATCTCCCTTGTTACACCTCCGTCCCTTCCTGTCTTCGGTCATCAATGAATGTGTGTATAATATTACATCACAATAGTACGCTGTTGTCATCATGATATAATGCAGACTGACATTTGTGGTACAGAGAAGTTATGTTGAAGTTATCATATGGATAAACTCTGTAAACGTGTATTAAACATTAATCATTAACTCATATTACAGATCTGCAAACCATGCTAAAATTTTCAGTCTCTTTGTTTTAATTGAGTAAAAGCCTCTGTCACAACAGGACATTGTTAAATCTTCGGTTTATGGTACTGGGCGGGGGCAGATGAGATATAAGGACAAAAAACTTTACTGTCCTATTACCCCATAATTCTTTATCTGAGTGGTTGCAGAATACAAAAGTAGCAGTCATTTAAATGATTGATTGGTTCATGCAAAACAAATTGGAATTGCAAAGAGCATTGATTTATTTTTTTTTTTTTTTGCGGGGCGGGGGGCAATCACTGGCAAAGTTTTTGGCAGAGATATTGCAGCATGTGTAAGGAACTCAACTTTTGTCTAGATTACCAGCATCTCATCTAAGGAAAAATTGACCAAATTGTTTCCACTGTTGCGAGGAATAACGGCTATTGGCGTAAAGTAAAATGAGTTGTGTCTGGTTCTGAAACACTCTGTGTACTGAGTAAAAACTAAATGGTCACTATGAAGCAACAGAGGAAAATATACTACTTAGAAAATGATACAACTTTCATCATAACAGTTAATTTAAAAAACAAAAAAATATTTGTAGCCCATAGTCATGGTCTCAACTGCCATTTGTCTTTTTTTATTATTTGGAGTAAAGAAAATTGGCATCAAGCTATACCTAAAAAAAATAGACATAAACACCAAAAACGAGTATCATTTTTTAATTCAGTGCTCCCAAATCGGAAAGGATCAACTGGTTCTGGCGACCAGCGTAAAGGAAGGGACACAACCTAATGTTCTGATAGAAGATTTATGCAAAGAGGCTATTTAATAGTATGTTTTCACGAGTACTTTCCCTTGTTACGCCTTCCTTCCTTTCTTATTTTGATTATAATAATACGAGGCTGTTACTTGTGGTACGAAGAAGTTACGTTGAAGTTATTATACGGATAGTTTCTATGTATTAAACATTAATCATTAACTCATATTGGCCCTGTTTGTAAAAACCAAACAAACAAACAAAACTTAAGCTTTATTGCAAAATTCAAAGTACTGACCCAACGTTTAAATGCATTAAGAGGATCATGTTTTCGGCTTTAACAGAAGAAAAAGATTAGAACTAGATCTGTGACCCCTCCCCCCCCCCCCCCCCCGGACAAATTCAAGATCACCAAGACAACACTAGATGTGTCTTAGGAGAGCCACACGTTGATTTGATTTCAAAACCAGCCTCAGAAGTAAATAGTCTATGACCATTCTAATGTGAACTACTTCACTTCGAGTTCACAAAGACAACAAGAAAGGTGTCTAAGGAGAGCCACATACTGACTCCATTTCAAAACCAGCTCCATGATAAATCGGGGTTCAAAAGTGTTCTAGCATATTATAAAAGAAAAGTAAGTAAAAAAACAATTCTAAGCAAGATTGACTTAAACAATCGTTGAAAGATTGAAAAAAATGTGCAAGCCAAAAGGATGCTGGTTTAGAAAACGGTCTACCGTGATGTTTCTGGTAAACAGGTTTGATGCGGCCGTTGGTCATATAAAAAAAATGATTTGGTGGTTCTAGTTTGTCCTCTGTGGGAGCGGGGGCAGGGATTGTTGGCCCAGACCCTAGATTTTTTTAAAATAGTCCCGTCTAGTCACTCGCTGTTGCGACTTTCTTGTCAAACATTATCTTTATCACTGTAGAATTAATGTGACCTTAACGAACCGTAAAACGAAGCAACCCACCCACCCAACGCAATTTTGTCACGCCACCACCTTTGGCTTAGACAGCCCTAGCGCTGTCGTTACCGTGGCCAATCAGGCGGGACCAAAGAGGGCGGAACTTACGCCAGAGACCGCCTAGATCGCAGTAGACCGTGGTCGGTGGGGCGGGACTTACGGTAGACCACTGTAGCGTGGTAACCTTCGACTAAACACGCAACACCAAAAGTCTTACTTTACTTCGAATACATAGATGATAGAACAAAGATTCAAGTGCTAAGGATTCTGTCTCCCTCGCCCGTCTTTTCTCTTGCTAGTAGCATTAATATAAAATAAAGAAAACAGAGCTGCTATGACTTCCAGGTCACACTGTGTGTTGTACGATTTCCCGCCATAAGTCCTCACCACGTGCACTCTTTGCTTTGCCAAAATTAAAAGCAAAGGGATGAGTGCAAGAAGAGTCCAAAAGCCATTTTGGCGAAAAGAAATTCTTTACCAATGATTTTCGATTACTTCCCCTGTTCAAGTGTTGCAAATATCACCAAAAGGTCAAAGTGCAACTTCTCCAGTATTTAAACATTCACATGACAGTCAATTTTCCAGCAAGAAGTGCCTAAGTATGTCCAAGAATAGCCTTATGTCGTATCAGCCATAGTCATCGTAACAAATAATCTGAAGTCTATATTGACAAGTCTATGGAAGTTATAGATTGACAACAATGGCCGATGGGTGTTCTCGAGAGTTGAAAAATAAAGCAAGGAAACAAGCGAAATAGACTATGAACGTATGTTTGCGTGATCAGTAAATCTTAGTTCACCCTCAAGAGGTAATAAAACAGAAAGAAAAAAACCCAAACAAATCGCCAGTTAAACTTGTGAAATGATAACGTGTCAATAATTTAATCCCCCCTCCCCCCCCTCCACTCTGCCCCTACCTTCCACCACCCCACCCCAATTCATGACACGTCTGGTCAGACCACCCGGACGTAGACCAGGCGCCCGGGGCAGTCACCGCTAACCAGGGGAGTGAACAAAGGACTTTGTCCGGTGGTCAGCTGACTGTTGCGTGGCTGAGCCGTCTGAATTATGTCATGGCAACATTTTCTTTATTGCGTTGGATTTCCAGATGTGTAACAGGTACACACCGGTGGACTATTGCTGGGTGTGTTAGCGTTATCCATACCCCCCCCCCCAACCCCAGGGAAAAAAACGCACAACAAAAAAACAAAGAGCTAAAAACTCCCTATGGCGTGGGGTATGTCCTGGCTCTATGATTGCTGTAACTTCTTTCTACCACAAGGAAATGGCGTCAGATTAAGCAAAACAGCTAGAGTTTTCACCATTGAAAGTACGTACTGCTTCTTTGTGAATTCAAGATTATTGACGACAGATCCCTTCCACAGTCTGTCCTATATTCTTTATTCACGACCTTCATTTTTCGGCCATTTAAGTTGGCAAGAAATGAATCGAACAATCTAGATTTATATGAACAGCAGCGAAATACATTAGTCTATAACAATCGTACATGATCATCTAGAAGAAACAACGGAAAAGAGAAGACTGTCGATAGAAGGTCTACGTTACAGAATAAAACAGAACACAATGACCGGTCTTGTTGAAACGATATAGTAACGTCATGGTGCGGCCATCATAGGCTAAGTCAACCTCGTGACCAAAATGGAAAGTCGCCATTTTGTCATTCCCCTTCTCATGGTCAATCATTTGGAATTAAGATTATGTTTTAAAAGTGTCAAGATGTCATCCTTAATAAAACATAGATCCATTCGTTTTTTAGAATTATTAAAAACGTGTATTACAAAACAATCATAGGGTGTCTCGATGAATCTCAAGAGTGGAAAAAATTAATTAGACCACGCGGGCAGCACCATGTCGTAAGTGATTTAATGCCTATTTCAATAAATAATAATTATATACATACATAAGTGCATCAAATAGATATACATAAACACAAGGTACTTACCAACTGAAAGCCACAAATGCAGAAATCTTCCACAAACTTGGAAAAGAACACTATCGTCGATGATGAAAACGGAGAATACAGCTACGTGCGTCAACGTCGATGATCGATGCGATAA
Source organism: Aplysia californica (assembly GCF_000002075.1). NCBI lineage: Eukaryota > Metazoa > Mollusca > Gastropoda > Aplysiida > Aplysiidae > Aplysia > Aplysia californica. The sequence continues at coordinate 256,810 of NW_004797990.1, read as the reverse complement.
TGAGGAAGGTACAACAAAATCTCAGGTGAAGTTTCGCGCCAGCCTCGTTTTGGGAGTGACGTTACTCTATTGCCCAATCAGCGTTTTCCCAAACACAAAGGACACTCGTTATTGGTCACATTGAGGGGATACCATAATATAGAGCTATCAACAGAAGACCTGTATTTGGACAGATGATATGGGAACCATTTAATAGCAAATATACATTTGGTCAGATATTTGGCTGCCTTGGACATTCTAATTAATTCGACTTCTTTTTTTTATCTTGAAGACGATAGATGTTTATTTTTTTAATCGAAAAAAGAAAGAAGTTAAAGAGAAGAGACAACATTTTCAGTTTGATTTACATAATCTATTTTATCTCTAACTTAGTTTAGGCGACCATAAAAATAATAGGCGGTTATTGACGATGCATTTCTTTGTAACAATGGTGCATTTCACGCTATTAAAGGCTAAAAATAGCCTAAGTAACAAAACAACAAAGTTAATTAGGAGATGATTGTATGAAATGAAAGATTTGCCCTAATAAAGAGCGGCGTCAGTGGCCTTGTGGTTATACGAGGTACCCATTGCAGATGAGATCGGGTTGGGTCACGCCCGACTCGTCGACTGATAACAAACGTGTTTGTGTTTGAGGTAACGAGTCGGGCGTTATCAGCTTTGCGCCCTCAATCTGGCTAGCAACACCCCCCCCCCCCTCCCCCGACCCGTCCCAATCCCCCAATGGGACCCCTGTATAAGGCTACCGGACCCATAATTGTAAGATCGCGGGCTCGGGGGTTCAAACGTCAACTCAGTCAGACGTTGTGTCCTTGAGAAAAGCCCTTTACCCAAATTTCCTGTTTGGTCCGTCCTTTCGGAGATGGGCGTTAAAAACGGAGGCCAGGCCTTTTAAATAACCTAATAGTGTTGATAGGGGCGTTAAACCTATATCATTTCACAATTAACATTAACTTGAAGTTATGAAGTCAATAACAGCATGCTTAATCACAGGGTAGTGCACCCCCCCCCCCCTAAAAAAAAAATTTTAATTAAGAAAAAAAAAGTACACACTTTTTTCTGAATATCTCGCACAAAAAAATATTTTAGAATTATGTAGTTTGGAATAAACATAATTCATTCAAAAGGAATTTGTTTGACATAAAACCCACGAAGAAGAAATTTATTTTGAAAACAGAGTAATGGCTTTCAAAAAATGCACCCAAAAACGCAAAGTTCACTATTTTTTTTTCAAAAATCTTGTAAAGGAAGTCGTGAAAAGATTGGTTGACATTTTTCTTTATTTTCTGTTTGACCTTTAATTTTCCACCGCTGTAACATTCAAACAATATTTAATTGCGTTTACAGAGTTTTAAAAACTAACAATTTCATTCTGGAATTTCTAGAAGCAATGCTCTACGTGCCCTTCTTTGGACTCGACACATTTTTAACGTGTCGTTTGAAATATTCAATGACGCCCAAACACAAGGACCTGCTAAACCATGAGTGTTAAAAACCACATACACGGTACATTGTATATATTTTTTTATGTTTCTCTTGTGACTAGACCCCCAAAAAATTGTCAAAGTCACACACCCATTTTCAGATTAATAAACGGGCAATTATTTTCTTTAGCGGCACCGACAAAAGTGAATAAGCCTTTTTTTTCTTGTAAAATCATTATTTATTTATATAGCCGACAAACCAGGAAAAGGATAAAGGTGATGGCGTGTATAATAACTTTGGAAGTAGGAGGGGAAACTTTCACAGACGTTGATAAACCTCTCCTATCGTGCGCGGTGTAGATATGTTCTCCCACAATTACGCCGAAGATCCTACATTACACAAAAGAGAAAGTGGTCGGTCGAAGAGGCCAGCATGTTTTGTTTTGTTTTAGTAGAGGTTTTACGGCGCTCGCAACTGCATAATGTCATATGAGCGCCAGAAGATTGGAGGTGTTACAAGAGAGAAACAAACATAAAAAAAGAAGAAGGGAAGATAAGGACGATAGATGTTCGATAGGAAAGAAGAAGAATTCTACACCAGAGCACCCGCCAACCACCCGCGCCAGCATGTTTGTCTTTTGAGAACCTGCGGGTCAAAGCTCCTCATTCCACAGTGCGCCAGTAAAACATTCTCAAATTAACGAAGAGGCTCTCGTGGCCTATAGGTTAAGGTGTTCGCCTTTTATTCAAACGTCCAGGGTTCGAATCCTGGCAGTGACGGATAATTTTTCTTCTCTAAAATTGTCTCTCTTCACCTCCTTTTCTGCTCTCTAGCTATGTCCTGTCGTCTGCTTTCGTCAGTACTTTCTGCCCCAATCCCCCTCACCTCCTTTGCCCCCTCCTCTGGGCTCGTGACTCTTTCTACAGCCGTTCTACTGCTACTAATTGGCTCCTTCTTACCGCTATCTTTCAGCCACACCCCTGATCTTATGGTAGGAAAGATCTACCCCTAGCCTTCTCGGACAAGGGTGAAACATCTCGGAGGTCCCGTATGCAATTTGCCCAAGTTAAAGATCCCTTGGTAGTCTTAAATCAAAAGGAGTAGGCTTCGGCCGCCACAAGAGCAATATTCAAAATTTCCTACCAGCTAAAAATGTTTTTGGTTTTTTGTTTTCACAAAAGAGAAAGTGCTCGTTCCAAAGGGCCAGCTTGTTTTGTTTTGTTTTAGTAGAGGTTTTACGGCGAACACAACTGTATCCCCCACGCTCATATGACCTTATGCAGTTGTGAGCACCGTAAAACACTTATCAAAAAGAAAACAAACCAAGACCCCCCCCCCAAAAAAAAACAACCAAACAAACCAAAAACAAAACCAACAACCCCCTCCCCCCCAAAAAAAAAACACAAAAAAACAAGCATGAGTAAAAAGTTTATTAAAATTTTATTTTATTGTAAAGTGCCTGGAGCCACCAGGAAGTGGCCGCTATAGACGTGATCTTACTGCACGGCATTATTATTATTTTTATTATTAGTAGTAGTAGTAGTAGTAGTAGTAGTAGTAGTAGTAGTAGTAGTAGTAGTAGTAGTAGTAGTAGTAGTAGTAGTAGTAGTAGTAGTAGTAGTAGTAGTAGTAGTAGTAGTAGTAGTAGTAGTAGTAGTAGTAGTAGTATCATCATCGATATTTTTGTTATTTTTATTATTATTATTATTATTATTATTATCATCATTATTATTAGTATTATTAGATCTATTATTATTATTATTATTATTACTATCATCGCCATCACGATTATCATTGTTATTATGGTGGCGGTTGTTGTATAAATTGATGTTACTAATTAAGGTTTGTCCAGAGAACATTAGGTGATGTTACTAATTAAGGTTTCTCCAGAGAACATTAGGACATTTTTGCGTGTAGCAAATCAGTAGATTTTCCGAATATCTAACTATCCTTTCTGCGTCAGAACTTTGTGAACAGATTGACAACAATTTTCTACATAACTATACTATAATAAGAATGTAAGGTTTAGTAAACTGCCCGGTTGATTGGTTTAGCGTGTATTTTACGGCACTATTCGACATACAGTCGAACCTGCCATGAGGGCCATCTGTTTAATACGACCACCTGAACAAACGGCCATTTTCCCTCCCCCCCCCCCCCCCCCGGACACCCTAGTTCATCTCCCAAAAATGACCCCTCCCCCCAAAAAAATATTTGATAAATAAATAAATAAATAAATAAATTAATTAATTAATAAATAAATAAATAAGATAAAAAATAAAATAAATGAATAAATAATAATAATAATAATAATAATAATAATAATAATAATAATAATAATAATAATAATAATAATAATAATAATAATAATAATAATAATAATAATAATAATAATAATAATAATAATAATAATAATAATAATAATAATAATAATAATAATAATAGTAATAGTAATAGTAATAGTAATAGTAATAGTAATAATTTAAAAGGAAAAAAACCCAAAATAGAATAAAATAACCCCAAAAAAAAGAAAAAAAGAAAAGAAAAACAAATCGAAAGAAAAAAAACGTGTGGAAGAAGAGCCACTCAAGTCTTTCTTCGTTCGACGCATTGTCATATATTGTTGTATTGGCTCCTGACGCTGTGGACGAGCCGTCATGATCCATTCACCTGTCGTTATTGTTAGTCCCCCCAATGTCCGATCACGTTGGGAAGGACCCACCAAGTGCTGTGTACCTGTATTGACCACCGGGCAACAAGATTGTCAGCAGCTCATGGTGAGGGAAGCGTGTGGCCCGTCATGACCTAAACCCCGCCCACATCTCATACACAAATCGTAAGTGAGGTGACCGGTCACTGTTTTTTTTGTTGTTGTTGTTTTTTTGTAGAAGTTTTACGGCGCTCACAACTGCCTAAGGTCATATGAGCGCCAGAAGATTAGAGGTGTTACAAGAGAGTAACAAACATAAAAGAGAAGAAGGGGAGATAAGGACGATAGATGTTTGATAGGAAAGAAGAAGCAAACCACACCAGAGCACCCGCCAACCACTCGCGGTCACTATGTACCCAGTCTGTAACAATGGAGGTGAACAAGAACTTGTGACAGAAGCGTCGCTCGTTCTCCGAGTGGTGGCGACTCATTTGTTGATTTTACCTTGTCTTCCTCGTCTCATACATTTCGCTGTGGTTTACCCGGGCAAACTATTTTGAAACACTTTGTAGAATTTAACACTCATCACAGCAGTCGCGAGACTTCTTCTCTCTACTTGAAAAAAAAATGTTTCGCATATCCAGGTGAAGATACATCCAGCTGTTAATTACAGCATCAATGTAAAAATTATGTAACCCATGTCCTGAGCTTGTAACTAACTCCAGTATAGCATTGCACCAAGTGTATACGGTTGGAATATTCTTGGAAGTTGAACTAAGTTGTCCGCCCTGTTTTGCTATTGGCCAAATATCTTAAACAGCAATCAACAGAGAAACTAGGTCGGCACTCAAAAGTTAAAGGAGGGAAATAAAAGACACGTGGTTAGATGGAAACTGTAAGGTCGGACATTTTGGTGGGTTGGACAAAGTTGTCAGTCCTTTTTTTGTGATTGGTCAGCGGGCTTGACCAGCGGTCAACCATGAAACATTTCTGTCGTCACGGTGGCTCACCACCACAGCTACAGAGACTTGTGCTCTCAGTTCCCAGTGGCTGTCTTATGGAAGGGGGGTGGGGATTGAGTAGACTGATAGTAGAAAGGTAGAAGCGAGGGGCGCACTTTTTATTTGGGAGGGGGGAGGGGAGGGTATTAGGGGAGGAGTTTAGGGAGGGAGAGTGTGGTGGAAGTGTGGGGCAGTGTTTTTGGGAAGTTGTTTTTGTTCGTTCGTTCGTTTGTTTATTTGTTTGTTTATTCATTTTTTCGTTCGTTTGTTCACGTGTTTGTTTATTCGTTAGCTTGTTTGTTTGTTTTTAGTTTCATTTTTGTTTGCATGTTTGTTTGGGGTTTTTTGTTTTCGTCTGATTTCTGGTATTTGTTTTAATCTAGTTATTGTTTCTGATTACTTTTAGACATTACGGCAATAACCATTGAACTTTTATATTTAAGTAACTCCGTCTCTCTTTTTTCTTAGTTTGAAGAAAACATGACGCTGCAGGTTTCACTTGCACAAAAGGAGAGAACGTGAACTTTTTCTCCTTTAGGAAATAAAAACACGCAAAAACATCACACTCTGAGTCAGAAACAATTTTATGTACACATACTTTACTATACGTCACTACTG
>NW_004797990.1:248009-249875 GCF_000002075.1 Aplysia californica | reverse complement strand
TAGGCGATAACAATAATCAGAAGACAAAGAAGTCTTTTCAAAGATTTCCCTTTCAAGTACTTGTCCTTGAATTTCTGAAACATGTTACATTCTGAGCTTTACATTCTTTCTGAGGCTTTGGATACATTGTCACGTTCAGTTTAAAACAATGATATAAAGAGGTATTTTATTACTATCCATTGCGCTTCTAAATTCTATGATACAGACATGAAAATCTAGTAAAATAGCACCTTTCCTGGGTACCTGGAGGTGTCATTTCTGACTCAGAGGTTGACGTGTAATGACCCTCCATCTTGCACGGTTGCAAACTGCCGTTGCCAATTCTGCCATAGCCATGCCAGTCCATGTTCTTATATTGTCCATCCATGTCACTATTTGCCTTCCTCTGGCTCTCCTACCCCCCATCTTTCCCTCAAGCACCTCTTTCACCATGGTCTCGTGTCGTTTTAAGTGACCAAAGTATTGTATTTTTCTACATCTTTTTTTTAGCAGGGTTTGTCTTGTGTGTAGAATATGACACACTTCTTTGTTGGTCTTTTTTGTTTCCCAACGTATTCTGGCCTTGTACGGTAGCACCACATCTCAAATACATTTATTGTGTTTCCTTCTTCCCCTTTCAAAGTCCAGGTCTCTGCACCATATAGCACCTTTCATTAAACCAATATTATTACAAGACAAAGAATTCAAATCGATCTCCCAGGGCGGTGCTACTGACTGAAGTGCCTTAAGGTCATTCCCAAAGGGGGGACATTACCATCTCGAGTTCTTATGCACAGTATAATTGTAATTGTAATTGGGCTGATTCATCAATGTTATACTCATAACTGTGCCTGAACTGCAACCGGGAACTGCTGCTTTTTCTTTCTTAATTCTCTACTTCTTTTGTACGTTTGTCACATTCTTGTGACCTGCTATTTCCGGGATGCCTTGATAGTTGAATCAGACTTTGTGCTGTTGAAGCTAGAGAGCTGAGCAGAGTAAAATCTGATTCCCTGTAAGGACTTCTCTGTTGACATCCACCCCCTTGGCGCTCATATGACATTATGCAGTTGCAAGCACCGTAAAACCTCTACAAAAACTTAACTAATACAAATCAATGGCTTGTATAATCTTGTGCAGTCACATTTTCTAGGGTAGCAACATTTCCCACACCACATCATAAAGCTCACCCTTTATTCACCTACAGATTAAATCTCAATCTCTGACAACATTATTGTTTTGTTTTGTCTTAGCAAAAATGTTTGTCTGGGATGATATCATCGTTTTCTCAGAGACTATACTGTCTAAAAAAGAGAGAAACATTCTATTCTATTGAGATCATAAATGTGAGTTCTTCATAGGTGCTTACTAAAGACCATAACAATATTCAGAAGTCAAAGAAGCCTTTTCAAGCATTTCACTCTCAAGTACTTTTTCTAAAATTCCTGAGATATGCAACAGTCTAATCTTTATACTCTTTTTCGGGAGTGAGATGCATTATTTATCAGAACTCAAATTAAAGCAGAGATATAATAAGATATTGTTTCTATACATCTTGGTTTTAAAATCAATTGTACAGACATGAAAATCTAGTAAAACAGCACCTTGCATAAAACATAATATATTGTTCTATGGCAACACTAAAGGATCAACATCATAGTCTTGTATAATCTTGTACAGTTATTCCACACTGCAGACTTCTGACCTGCGAGTTGAAACAAGCTGCCTCTAAAACGATCTACATATAAAAATTATGCTGTAAAATTGTTTACTCTGTCAGTCTGATTCTAAGGTTTACACATAGAGGGAACTTCTCAAAACCTTCATCAACATAAGACAAGAGTGTTTAAAGTGTACATTGCTTGTGTGTCTAAAATTCATTTTCTG
>NW_004797990.1:239245-247909 GCF_000002075.1 Aplysia californica | reverse complement strand
TACGGCAATAACCATTGAACTTTTATATTTAAGTAACTCCGTCTCTCTTTTTTCTTAGTTTGAAGAAAACATGACGCTGCAGGTTTCACTTGCACAAAAGGAGAGAACGTGAACTTTTTCTCCTTTAGGAAATAAAAACACGCAAAAACATCACACTCTGAGTCAGAAACAATGCTATGTACACGTGCTTTACTATTATATCACTACTAGTGCTGGAAAAACATTTAAGTTTGATAATTCCAAGGATTTGGTAAAAAAAAAACCAAAAAACTCCATCTTTTCGACTGTAACACGATCAGTATGGTTCATCTTTCTGATAAGTACTTTAGATAAATTTATATAAATTTCCACAAAACTTTGATGATGTCAGTGATGAACAAAGGTTCACGATTTCATCAAGACACTCAAATTATGAAGGAATACTATCAGAGCCGATAGCATACTTAAATTATTATGTCAGATTACTGTTGGAGAATTCAAAGAGAATTTCCAGACACAACACGCTCCAGACAATCCCACAAAAGAAAGTTTCTGTCACAAACATGTTGCTCCCGACTTAGGTACATGAACTACTTTTTGATGTTGTACACAATGGCATTGAGAAATTTGACGATTTACATGATTTACAGGAATATCAAAAGGTTTCGATGTCTCACTTTTTTTTCGTATATTGAAAACAAAAGGCAGGTTATCATTCGGCTAATTCCATAGCATACAACAAAAACCAGTGGTCATGTAGAGAAAAAAAAACATGATGTGATAGAGCAAAACGTGTGTCATGTGTCAATTCAGCGACCTTGAACGACTTTAAAGCAAATTTTGTTCCTCTGTGTAATCAGAGAGTATGTTTATCACGGCGTAATGAGTTCTATTTTTCTTACAGTCCACTCTTTAACACTCATGTTATTTTTTGTGCACGAATTCAACGCCCCCACCCCCTTTCCCTTCCTCCTCACGAACCAGTAGTTTTCATAGGTTGAAATAATGCAATCGGCCTTCTTTGCTTTCTCTCCTTCCCTACCCCCCCCCCCTCCCAACCTGAGAATTCCATCTTAGACTTTGTCTTTGTAAGTTGTGGGCTAGCTTTCTAATTGTATGTTCAACCCATAGCCCTCTTGTCCTCTTCACCTCAGTTTCAATAAGTTGTTGTTTGGTTCGACTTAACCTATCAACGCTTGACCTTTCAAAACGTATTAAAATTTGGACTCAACATAACTTTGAACACTAAATAAAAGAACTCGTGCTGCTTTTTTGTCAGTTCATGTATCGTGTACATTTCTCTCCGTCTGTTTCCTGGGACGTTGTATTCCTCATAGCCTGGGTTGGCCCAAACAGCCAAGGTAGAAGCAGCCCGCCTTCCTAAATGAACTTAAAATTGTGTCGATGGTTGCGTAAAATATCAGCTACTACAACAAATAGTGGACTGGAGTTACGTTATGATATTGAAGTGACAGATGTCTTTTTCTTATGACGAACATTCCCCGGTTTCACCATTTTCTGGTTTTCGTTCCTTTTCCCCTCGCATTTGTGATTAGGTTTCCTTTGACGAACATTCCCCGGTTTCACCATTTTCTGGTTTTCGTTCCTTTTCCCCTCGCATTTGTGATTAGGTTTCCTTGAGTATATTTTTTTGTTATACCCAAGGATGGCTTTTCTCTAGAGAAAGCGGAAGACTGGTAAGATTTGTGTTTTTAAGTTGACAAACAGCAAAGTCTCAGCGACTCACTATTCTGGTCCAAAAATATTCGATACAAGACAGACAGACAGACAGACAGACAGACAGACAGACAGACAGACAGACAGACAGACAAGGGATAGCTAAAAGTGTGAAAAGGGGTGGAAAGATTAGTCTAGCAGTCAAGGGAAGAAGATAAAGATAGAACAGACATACTGAAAAAAGACCTAAGGAAACATACAGGATAGCAAAGAAAATACGATTTTTTAGAAGTCGGCAAAGGACAGTTTAGGGGAAAACTGGTAAGAGAACAGACAGAAACAGGAATAACCTCCTTACAACACCCTCCAACCGCTCCAAAACCAAAAGAACTAAAAATCTTAAAAGAAAACGACAAGGATTTTATGATAGTTTATGTATTTTATTTGTCAAATCAAGAAAAAATAATGAGCATCAACATAATTATATTATTCCCATATTATGGGAACTTTCTGTACAAAAAACATGGCAGTGTGTGTACAGAAAGACAAGTGGTTTTATGCATTCAACATGATAATCATAGGAAAACAACTTGAGTATACAATGATAGATCCCATTGATGTTTCCATTTACGTAAATTGAGGTGCAAATTATGCACAGTTCCATCTAAAGGGGGAAGTTCCCAAAACCCTCATCAACATAAGACAAGAGTGTCTAAACTGCACACAGCTATTGTCTCTGGGAGTTTTTCTGCGTTAGGTAATAAAGACGTTATTTAACCAAATGTTATCTTCTTATAACATCACAAATGTGAGCACATACGTAAGTATCTTAGGCGATAACAATAATCAGAAGACAAAGAAGTCTTTTCAAAGATTTCCCTTTCAAGTACTTGTCCTTGAATTTCTGAAACATGTTACATTCTGAGCTTTACATTCTTTCTGAGGCTTTGGATACATTGTCACGCTCAGTTTTAAAACAATGATATAAAGAGGTATTTTATTACTATCCATTGCGCTTCTAAATTCAGTTGAAACAAGCTGCCTCTAAAACGATCTACATATAAAAATTATGCTGTAAAATTGTTTACTCTGTCAGTCTGATTCTAAGGTTTACACATACAAGGAACTTCTCAAAACCTTCATCAACATAAGACAAGAGTGTCTAAAGTGTACATTGCTTGTGTGTCTAAAATTCATTTTCTGACAACATAATTGATTTGTTCTGTTTTAGCAAGAACAATTGTGTGAAATAACATCATTGGTTTCCTCGTAGACTATTATATCAAATGTTCTTGTCTTATGTACAGCAAAACTAGAGAGACTCTATTCTATTCAAAAACGTTATATCCTTATGAGATCACAAGTGTGAGTGTATCATACGTGAGTCTAAGACCATAACAATAATCAGGAGTCAAGAAGCCTTTTCAAGCTTTTCCCTCTCAAGTACTTGTCATTGAATTCCTGAAATATGCTACAGTCTGAGCTTTATATTCTATTTAGGGGGTCAGATACATTTGTCAGAGCTCAATTTAAAACAGAGATAAAATAAGATATTTACATTCATATAGCTTCTAAAAATCTGTGGTACAGACATGAAAATCTAGAAAAACAGCACATTGCATAAAACAATATTCTTATAGTCAAACTCAAATTATCCAAATCATAGCCTTGCAAACGTATAATCTTGTGCAGATATCAGTTATTCCACACACTTAATGTCTGACATACGAGTTCAAACACACTTGACCGATCTACATGTAAATTATGTTCTAAAAATGTTAACTCAGTCAGTCAATTTCAAATATTTACACCGAACACGTGGACAAACCCTCAACAGATATATGACGAGAATGTCTCAAGTGTACACTGCCCTTATGTTAAAGACTATGATATTTTTATAAAGAAAGTTACGTACATGCTTATGACATTCCACATGTGAAGTTTATCATACGTGCGTATGAAAGACCATAACAATAATCAGAAGTCAAATTAATCTTTTCAAGCATTTCCCCCTCAAAGACTTGTCTTTGAATTCCTGAAATATGCTACAGTCTGAGCTTTATACTCTTTCTACAAGGTCAGATACATTTATCGGAGCTCAGTAACAGAGAGATGATGCGATATTTCTATTTATCACACTTCTCAAATCTGCATTACTGATATGAAATCTCCTAAAAACAGCATATTACATAAAACCAATATTCTTATATTCCAACACAAAGGATCCAAGTCAAAGTCTTGTACAACCTTGTGCAGTTATTCCACACAGTTGAAACAAGCTGCTTCTAAAACGATTTACATGAAAAACCTATTATTATCAGAATAGTATTTACCCACTCAGTCTGATTTCACGGCTTACACCATAAAGTGAACTTTCAAAAACACTCACCAACATAAGACCGAAGCGTCTAAAATGTACATTGCTTTTGTGTCTGTTTATTTTTCCCTTAGCAGTTACGCATTAAACACTCTTTTTAAAAAACGATGTATTCTTATGAGATCATAAATTTGAGAAGACAGAAGCAGTAACAAGAGCTCAAAAAAGTTTTTTTCAAGTATTTCACTCTCAAGTACTTGTCTTTGAACTCCTGAAATGTGCTACAGTCTGAGCATCTAGTAGGATAAGTCCACTTGAAGAAGAAGGTGCTTTTAATCAAAGGCCCTGAATGTTTAGAAATTCACAATATACATAGGTGCGGAAAACTTAGACCACACCCTCTGTTCTAGTAGTAAAGTGTCACTTTTGTATACCATTTCACCGGACGCTGATCACCTAAACAACTGCCATGAACCTCGGTCGAGTCACTGAGCCATGTCCCTCTGCCAGCCTGTATTCATACCATGAGCATGGGTGTATCCAAACTGGTGTCCATTAGAGAACAGAATATCTCTCCACTGACGCTAAGTCCAGTTCCGGCGCTGTAGGTCCCAAACCAATCAGCGCTGTGTGAGCCATGTCGTTAACCTCAGTCCCGGAGATAGTAGCCCGCATCAGCCATCTCACGATTTAAGAACTGAAGCTGTTCCAGAAATAACAAGTATAAAATATGATGAGTATTATTTATTTATATACATTTTTAAAGATATAAATTGTTGTTTTTTTGATAGAGTCAGAAACAAGTATACATTTGTTAAACGTATCGTTATAAGTTATAAGTATGAATCGGTTGTGTTTAGGGCATATACACAGGGTGTGTAGAAAGTTAGGTAAGCGTTGGATGATTGTTAAAACCATCCAAATTAACTTTAAAAAGGGACAAACTTCAGAATGTTTCTTCTTGTACTTATTAAAAACAAAAATTTATTGTCTGAAAGGAATCCTGAGCAAAAAGACATACAATAGTAAACTAAAATATAATACGAATCAAATGTTTAATAAATGATTCAGAAAACTGACTGAGAAGGGGGAGGGGGTGGGAGAGAATGTTAGGGGTGATTAAGTGAGCAAAATTGAAAAAAGAGACAATACGTGTGTATGTGCATGTATGTGTGTGTGTGTGTGTGTGTGTGTGTGTGTGTGTGTGTGTGTGTGTGTGTTTGTGTGTGTTTGTGTGTGTGAGTGTGAAAGAGAGAGAGACAGAAAAAGATAAAGAAATAGAGGGGAAACGACACAGACAGAGGGATTAAGGGAAAGGGAGAAATATAATGGATAAGTTAGGGAGTGAAGGAGAGACAAAACGAGAGAGATAGCTGCGCAGTAATTGAAAAGGAGAAGGTCTGAAGCTACACACAAAATATTCCTTACCGCAGCAATATTTATTCGGCTCACGTTGACCCTTATGACATCGTTATGATCGTCCTCATGTTCATACAGCAGTGGCCCCTGTACTACTTGGGAGGTGGGTGCGGCAGCCCCAGCCTCACTCTCACGGGGCTTTACTTGCAGAAAAGGCTTGACCACTGCCCCTGGACGAGCAGAACTGACAGGTGAAGTGACCTCTGACTTGATCAGCATTGAGTTGACCAACTGACCATCGGGCAGTGTCAGATCCACAACACAACACCCACCTGAAACAAAATGTCACATGTATGATAATCCCATCATTGTCTGTATACATTTAATTCATTGTTCAGAATAAGAAGAAAAAAATGAAGATATCTGAGCTGAAACTCAACATTCATACTTGTCCTCATCTTTTTCAACACATCATTCAAATTAAAAAAACTTTAAGTCTTTTTTTTTTTGTTCATTCCATGATTTTCAATCTTTTACGACTAAGAGACGTTTCAGTTAAAGTTGTAATTGTTCAGGACAGCTCCTTTGTTTAACTCATGTATCCGGTGATAATTTATTATTAAAATTTTCAACATGCAACCGAAAATATCCCTTGCGGGCCTATATGAAGGAAACGTTCTAAGTGCTAGTTCAAACTTCCAACAGAGAATCAGTCTTACCTGTATGGTGAACAACTCTCGCCACAAAGGTTTGCTTTTTCCAGATCCCTCGGAAAATCTTCTGTATATCTGAGAGCCACGAGCCTTGGCGGTCCTGAAGAAAGTTTAAAGATTGTCACTTCCAGTCCACTACAGATATACGTGAGATAAACAGACAGACCAAAAGACCAACAGGAAAATCGACAGAATTTCAAAGAGGAACACCGAAACTTACAATGTCATTTTTAAAGACATTTACAGAAGAAAATAGCTGCTTTTGGCATTAAACTAAAAGACAGTGGCAAAAAGAGCGAGGAGAGTGAGAGAGCGAGAGAGAGTGAGATAGAGAGAGAAGAGAAGAGAGAGAGAGAGAGAGAAAGAGAGAGAGATAGAGAGAGAAGAGAAGAGAGAGAGAGAGAGAAAGAGAGAGAGATAGAGATAGAGAGAGAGATATAGAGAGAGAGAGAGAGAGATAGAGATAGAGAGAGAGAGAGAGAAAGAGAGACAGACAGACAGACAGAGAGAGAGAGAGAGAGAGAGAGAGAGAGAGAGAGAGAGAGAGAGAGAGAAGGGGTGCAAAATAGAACAAATATAAACAAATTAAAGGAACAAAAGAAATAGAACTGAGTCAAATTATTTTCTTAATAATATTTACCTCCGGCTTCCTGAGCTTACATGGCCAGGCCATAGGCGGTGTGTTCAGCACCAGTTCTTCCCTCGGGATTTCCCTCACGGAGTCCAGAGACACCAGCTCGCTGTTCCCGAAGTCGATAAAGTTGACTCGGACCTGCAAGGCCAGACACACGTGTGATTACAGCAACAGTCACGGAGTAGTTGAGTTTGATAACAATGTATATTAATCCAAAGAAAAACAAGAACAATTTCAAAGTGTTATAGCACAATATCTTAAAAACAAAATCTTCCCATATCTGGGTACAACAAAATTCGAGGCTGTGGCCCTCTGTGATCCTAAACACAGTATTTTGTTGAGGTATATCTTGCTACATTCACAAGACAACTCAGATACAAGATTTCCCCGGCCCTGGTCTATGCGACAAGAACAAAGGTCAGCACTCACCTGATCTTCTCCTACGTCTTCCACCTTGGCTCTGTAACAGCATTCCCCACACTGTACTGCAACCAGACACCCAGTTCTCACATCCTTCTTGTCCACAGCTGGACAGTCCTGTGTTTACAAAATATTGATAAAATGTGATTAACATTCGCAAATTTTAAAAGACGATGCGTTTTCATCACAAACAAATAATGAAATTGTGAAAATTGTTTCTCAAATACTTGTACCATTATAATCTCTCCTCGCTATAGATTCCCATACAGCATACTTTTTTCTATGTTTGCAATGTTGAGTTTAGATACAATTTCCTAAAAGGGGGGGGTGGGTAACGTTATGATAGTTTGAAAGTTTTAGAGTGTTTGTCTCCTTCAACTTGCTTTTGTTTAATGTCTTATTCTTATAGCTCACAGTAGTGTGCACGCTCTTACCACTCACAGACACCCCCCGTGCCTCACTGACCAACAACAACAACAAAATAAAACTCACCAGACAGGTCTGGTTGAGAAGTTCGCCCATTTGGGGCGCCAGATTGACCATCTCGGCATTAAAGAGGAACAACTCCTCCGCAGAGTTGGCGAAGATGAACAGAACCTCCGGCTCACTCCTGGAAAAGACAAACGTTGTACAAGGGTTTCCTTTAATGAGTTTGTGACAAGTAGAGAGAGAGAGAGAGAGAGAGAGAGAGAGAGAGAGAGAGAGAGAGAGAGAGAAAGAGAGAGAGAGAGAGAGAGAGAGAAAGAGAGAGAGGGGGGGGATAGAGAGGTCTAAAAAGCCAGTTAATTTCTTGATGCAAAATTGTGGTGCCAATATCGATTCTGAAATGTCTTAAAGTGGATAATCAGCTAACTGGTTGAATGGAATGCATGATTTATTTGCAAAATAGAATTTGTTAAGACACATACGATGAAAGAAGACTTTTTGAATAATGTTTTAAAGTTTATTGTAGTGAGAACCGAGTCTCATCATACAGCAGACATTCAGCTATGTAAAACATTAAAACCAAGTTTATCTACCAGACACCGGGGTGTAAGATGTAGAAGAAAATATTGAAAATAAATTCTACACAGTCATGTGACAACATACAGTACGTACCCTATAGCAGGCAGTTTCATCTCAGGCACTGGTACCAACGGCTCCACTGACGAGGAAGGTTCAACCGAAGAAGACAACTTCCCAGACGAGGAAGGTCCAACTGCTGAAGACGTCTCCGCTGATGAGGACGAGTCTGGAGTGTCGACCATAGACAACAACCCTGACTGAGACAACCAGGCTGGGGTGAAGTTCTCCAACGGCTGTTCCTTGACCACGTCTCCGAGAACGGACGTCTTCGTCGTTCCTCCACGACCTCTCAACAAGCCTGACCCTGCTCCGTGACTTCGGCCACGACCTCGGCCAAACATCTTGGAGCTGACCGTCTTCTGGCTCACGACCAGTTTCCGGGCAGTAGAAGACTCGTCACACAACTCTTGGTACATGATGTCTCAACTCAGATGCTGGAAGAAACAATCACAAACAACACGGTCAATATCACGCAGAAATCAGCACACTGATCTTACTGT
>NW_004797990.1:227733-238080 GCF_000002075.1 Aplysia californica | reverse complement strand
CAAAGAGGCTATTTAATAGTATGTTTTCACGAGTACTTTCCCTTGTTACGCCTTCCTTCCTTTCTCTTTTTTATTATAATAATACGAGGCTGTTACTTGTGGTACGAAGAAGTTACGTTGAAGTTATTATACGGATAGTTTCTATGTATTAAACATTAATCATTAACTCATATTGGCCCTGTTTGTAATTATATTATGACATTTTCCCTTAAAAACCAAACAAACAAACAAACAACAACAAAAAACTTGAGCTTTATTACAAAATTCAAAGTACTAATTCAACGTTTAAATGCATTAAGAGGCTCGTGTTTTCGGCTTCAACAGAAGAAAAGGAATAGGACTAGATCTGTGACCCCCCACCCGGACAAATTCAAGATCACCAGGACAACACGAGACGTGTCTTAGGAGAGCCACACTTTGATTTGATTTCAAAACCAGCCTCAGAAGTAAATCGTCTGTGGCCTTTCTAATCCGAACTACTTCACTTCGAGTTCACAAAGACAACAAGAAAGGTGTCTAAGGAGAGCCACACACTGACTCCATTGCAAAACCAGCTCCATGATAAATCGGGGGTTCAAAAATGTTCTAGCATATTATAAAAGAAAGTAAGTAAAAAACAATTCTAAGCAAGATTGACTTAAACAATTGTTTTAAGATTGATACCCAAAAAAAAAAATATTGTGTAAGCCAAAAGGATGCGCTGGTTTAGAAAACGGTCTACCATGATGTTTCTAGTATACAGGTTTGATGCAGCCGTTGGCCATTTAAAAAAAATAATGATTTGGAGTTTGTAGATTGTCCCCTTTTAGGGGGGGGGTGGCTGGCCCAGACCCTAGACTTCTTGAAAATAGTTCCATCTGGTCACTCGATGTTGCGACTTTCTTGTAAATCATTATCTTTACCACTGAGGAATTTCTACGACCAAAACGAATCGTAAAACGAAGAAACCCAACCACCCATTGTAAATTTTATAACGCCATCATCTTTGGCTTAGACAGCCATAGCGCTGTCGTTACCGTGGCCAATCAGGCGGGACCAAAGAGGGCGGGACTTACGCCAGAGACCGCCTAGATCGCAGTAGACCGTGGTCGGTGGGGCGGACTTACGGTAGACCACTGTAGCGTGGTAACCCTTCAACTAAACACGCACCACCAAAAGTCTGATTTTACTTACAATACAAAGAACAAAGATTCAAGTGCTAAGGATTCTGTCTCCCTCGCCCGTCTTTTCTCTTGCTAGTAGCATTAATATAAAACCAAAAAAACAGAGCTGCTACGACTTCCGGGTCACATAGTGTGTTGTACAATTTCCCGCCATAATCCCTCACCACGTGCATGTTTCGCTTTGCCAAAATTCAATCAAAGAAGAGCGCAAACGCCATTTTGGCGAAACTGAATTTTTTAACCCATGATTTTCGATTACTTCCCCTGTTTAAGCGTTGTCATATCACCAAAAGGTGAAGGAACTTCTCCAGTGTTTAAACATTCACATGACAGTCAATTTTCCAGCAAGAAGTGCCTAAGTGTGTCCAAGAAAAGCCTTATGTCGTATCAGCCAATGTCATCGTAACAGACAATCTGAAGTCTATATCGAGAAGTCTATCGACGTTACAGATTGACAACAATGGTCGATGGGTGTTCTCGAAAGTTGAAAATAAAACAAGGAAACAAACGAAACAGACTATGAACGTATGCTTGCGTGATCAGTAAATCTTTGTTCACCATCAAGAGGTAATAAAACAGAAAGAGAAAAAAATGGCCAGTTAAACTTGTGAAATGATAACGTGTCAATAATTTAATCCCCCCCCCCCCTCCCCTCTGCCCCTCTCACCACCCCACCCGAAGTTTATGACACGCCTGGTCACATGACCGAAGAGAGACCAGGGCGTGCCCGAGGCAGCAGTCACCGCTAACCATGTGAGTGAACAAAAGACTTTGTCCGGTGGTCAGCTGATTGTAACGTGGCTGAGCCGGCTGAATTATGTCAGGGTAACATTTTCTTTATTGTGTTGGATTGCCAGATGTGTAGCGGGTACACAATGGTGGACTATTGCTGGGCGTGTTCGCGTTATCCCCGACCCCCACCCGCAAAAAACAAACAAAGAGCTAAAAACTCCCTATGGCGTGGGGTATGTTCAATGGTTTTAATTGCTGTAACTTCTTTCTACCACAATGAAATGGCGTCAGATTAAGTAAAACAGCCAGAGTTTTCACCATTAAAAGTACGAACTGCTTCCTTGCTAATTTAACAATATTTACGACAGATCCCTTCCACAGTCTGTCCTATATTCTTTATTCATGACCTTCATTTTTCGGCCATTTAAGTTGGCAAGAAATGAATCGAACAATCTAGATTTAAATGAACAGCAACGAAATATATCATTCTATAACAACAGTACGTGATAATCTAAAATAAACAAAGGAAAAGAGAAGACTGTCGATAGACGGTCTACGTTATAGAATAAAACTGAACACAATGACCGGTCTTGTTGAAACGATATAGTAACGTCATGGTGCGGCCATCATAGGCTAAGTCAACCTCGTGGTCAAAATAGAAAGTCGCCATTTTGTCATTCCCCTTCTCATGGTCAATCATTTGGAATTAAAATTATGTTTTAATTGTGTCGATACGTTATCCTTGATTAAAACATTTTTAAAAAAGAATTATTAAAAACGTGTATAATAATACAATCATAGGGGTGTCTCCATGAATCTCAAGAGTGGAAAAAATTAATTAGACCAAGTGGGCAGCACCATGTCGTAAGTGGTCAAATGACTATTTCAATAAATAATAATTGTATACATTTAGAAAGTGCATCAAATAGATACATAAACAGAAAGTACTTACCAATTGAAAGCCACAAACGCAGAAATCTTCCACAAACTTGGAAAAGAACACAATCGTCGATGATGAAAACGGAGAATACAGCTACGTGCGTCAACGTCGATGATCGATGCGATAATGAGGAAGGTACAACAAAATCTCAGGTGAAATTTCGCGCCAGCCTCGTTTTGGGAGTGACGTTACTCTATTGCCCAATCAGCGTTTTCCCAAACACAAATGACACTCGTTATTGGTCACATGGCTGGGATACCATAATAGAGAGCTATCAACAGAAGACCTGTAATTGGACAGATGACGTGGATACCATTTAATAGCAAATATACATTTGGTCAGATATTTGGCTACCTTAGATATTCTAATTAATTCAACTTTCTTTTTTTATCTTTAAGACGATAGATATGAATCTTTTTAATCGAAAAAAGAAAGAAGTTAAAGAGAAGAGACAACATTTTCAATTTGATTGACATAATCTATTTTATCTTTAACTTAGTTTAGGCGAACATAAAAATAATAGGCTGTTATTGCCGATGCATCTAAGGTAGGCTAAAAATAGCCTATGTAACAAAACAACAAAGTTAATTAGGAATACTCCGTGAGTTGGCGACTGGGGGCGAATTGGGAGGGGGGGATCCTCGTTAGCGGTAGAAGATGATAGAATGAAGTGAAAGATTTACCCTAATAAAGAGCGGCGTCAGTGGCCTTGTGGTTATACGAGGTGCCCATTGTAGATGGGATCGGGTCGGGTCGCGCCCGACTCGTCGCTTGAAAACGCGTTTATGTTTGAGGTGACGAGTCGGGCGTGATCAGCTTGTGCCTCGATAGCCGCTTTGCGCCCTCAATTTGGCTAGCAACGCCCCCCCCCCCCCGCCCCCTTCCCCCGACCCGACTCAATCCCCCATTGGGCACCCTGTGTTAGGCTACAGGACCCATAATCGTGAGATCGAGGGTTCGGTGGTTCGAACGTCAGCTCGGTCAGACGTTGTGTCCTTGGGAAAAGCACTTTATCCAAATTTCCCATTTGTGAGGCAGCGTGGTGGAATCAGGCTCTCGTCAAAATAATCAAAGTGAAGAAACTTGCATTTTTCCGCAGGTTTGTGAATTTTTATCAATTTTTTGTTTTTTGGCTCAACACTTTTCATGCATATTGAAGAATTCATTTCTTTGAGGATTTTTCTTTAAAAAGTTGATTAAATGCACAAAAAATGTGAATTTTCAGTTACCACGGACTGTTAAGCTAAGGAAATAACTAATCTTTGGCGGCCATTTTCTTACTAATTTTACCTCTGAAAACAGGTGACCCCACCTCGTGCTTGAAGCAAATATTTCGACCTGTATTTAAGATAAATGAATTTTTTTAAAAACCGAAATAAAGAAAGTGAACAAGCTTTCAAATGATACCAATACCTCTACATGCCCAAAAGTTGACGAGAGCCTGATTCCACCACGCTGCCTCACATTTGGTAGGTCCTTTCGGAGACGTGTGTGAAACTCAGAGGCCCCACCTTTTAAATAACCTAATAGTGTTGACAGGGGCGTTAAACCTATACCAGTTCACAATTTTCACCATATTAAAGCCGTGCATGAATGTGATACATTAACTTGAAGTTAGGAAATCAATAACAGCATGCTTAATTACAGATCATTCCACCCCCCCCCCCCCCCCACACACACACACACACAAAACCCCCAAAAAAACCCAACACTGTACAATATTTTTTTTTCTGAATATCTCGCACAAAAAATGTTTTAGAATTCTGTAATTTGGAATAGACATAATTCATTCAAAAGGAATTTGTTTGTCATAAAATCCACGAAGAAGAAATTTATTTTAACGGAATAATGGCTTAAATAAAAATGCACCCAAAAAACGCAAAGTTCACCATTTTTTTTCCAAAAATCTTGTAACGGAACTCGTGAAAAGATTGGTAGACATTTTTCTTTTTTTCTGTTTGATATTTAATTTTCCACCGCTGTAACATTTAAACATTATTTAATTTCTTTCACAGAGTTATAAAAAACTAACGATTTCATTCTGGAATTTCTAGAAGCTGTGCTCTACGTGCCCTCCTTTGGACTCGACACATTTTAACGTGTCATTTGAAATATTCAATGACGCCCAAACACAAGGACCTGCTAAACCATGAGTGTTTAAAACCACAGACACGGTACACTCTATATTTGTTTTAAATATTTCTTTCGTGACTCTGTCTCTGGTCTCTGGTTCACAGAAGTGTCATGCAAAGTCACACACCCATTTTCAGATTAATAAACCGGCAATTACTTTCTTTAGCGGCACAGACAAAAGTGAATAAGCCTTTTTTTCCCTTGTAAAATCATTATTCATTTATATAGCCGACAAACCAGGAAAAGAATAAAGGTGAGGACGTATATAATAACTTTGGAAGTAGGAGGGGAAACTTTCACAGACGTTGATGAACCTCTGATATCGAGTGCAGCTTAGATGTTCTCCCAAAATTACGCCAAAGATCCTACATTACACGAAAGAGAAAGTGGTCATTCGAAGGGGCCAGCATGTTTGTCTTTTGAGAACAACCCACGGGGCTCGTCATTCCACAGTGCGCCAGTAAAACATTCCCAAATTAACAAAGGGGCTCTTGTGGCCTATAGGTTATTCAAACGTCCCGGGTTCGAATCCTGTTAGCGACGGATAATTTTTCTTCTCTAAAATTGTCTCTCTTCACCTCCTTTTCTGCGCTCACAACTGCATAAGGTCATGTGAGCTCGCGGGGACACATTAAACATTTTCAGTTGGTAGGAATTTTTTAATTTCGCCCGGGAGGCGCTGAAGCCTACTCTATCGATTTTAAAAAACAAAGGGATCTCTAACGTGCACAACTTGCACACAGGACCTCAGAGATATTTTGTCTTTGTCCAAGAAGGCTAGGTGCAGATCTCTCCTACCAGAAGAACAGGGGTGTGGCTAAAAGACAGCAGTAGGAAGGAGCCAAGGAAGAGCGGTAGAAAGGCTGCAGAAAAAGTCATGAGCCCAGAGGGGGACGAAGGGGGGTGAGGGGGGTGGGGGTGGGGGCAGAAAGTGGAGACGAAAGCAGACGACAGAACATTGCAAGAGAGCGGGAGATGAGGTGAAAGGAGACCATTTTAGAGAAGGATATTTTTTCGTCGCCACTGAGATTCGAACCCTGGACTTTTGAATGAGAGGCGAACACCTTAACATCCAGGCAGGCCACGAGAGCCTTCTCTTCCACGATACATATACGTACGAAAAAGCCAAAGAAAATTGATGTTTACGTATTGATTAGCTCTTGATTCAAGATAATTACTAGCCAGGCAAGTCTTAGTCTAGGCCTAAGCTTTAAAACTTAACAGGGACAATATTAAAAATAATAAATAAATAAACTATAAAAAAAAGAAGAAAAAAACAAACAACAACCAACAAATTTTTTTTTTAACACACAAAAAAACCTTTTAAAAAACGAGACGCCCGGACCGGATATAAGGATGTCACTTTTCAGCATGAACCGGAAATAATATCTTCTAGAAATGATTTCAACGCCATCATAATTCATTTCCAGTACAGGTAGAAAACGTGACAATATTGCCTCGGACAAGCAAATAAATAACCCTTCGCACGTTTCTCGCCGCATGACAGTTTAAGTTGCTTTTAAGTTATGGGTCTGTTCATATTTAAAAGTAAATAGATACAAGATCCAGATCTAAAGTGTTGTTAAAGAAAGAACTCCCCCCCCCGACCCCCACCCCACCCCCACCCCCCAACCTCAAGTGATCCCCACCCCTCCTTTGTTCGCTCAAAATAGTAATAATGATGATAATAATAATAATAATAATAACAATAATAATAATAATAATAATAATAATAATAATAATAATAATAATAATAATATGATGATGATGATGATGATGATGATGATGATGATGATGATGATGATGATGATGATGATGATGATGATGATGATGATGATGATGATGACAGGCTAATAGTATTAATAACAACAATAATAAAAACAACGCAAAACTGCGTTGATGATTTTTTGGGGTCAAATTATGCTTGTGCGAACTTTGGACCTAAACAACAATATAAGCACAACAAAGACAAAAGTTCTCTTCCAGCCTGCCCCTGTTGATACGCAGATCCTCCCCCCCCCCCCTCCTAAAATAAAAAGAAAATTACTTAAAACAGCTCTGAACAATATTGACTGCTTCAAATATCTTGACAGCCCTCTATCTTCAAACGCCCGCATCGATGCAAAAATAGCTTTACGTTTGAATAAAGTCGGTGCATCTTTTGGAAGATCAGAGCAAGGATTTCGGACAATAAAAGATAACTTTGAAAGTCTACAACGCTGTAGTTTTCCCAGCCCTGTATTGTGG
The DNA here is from genome assembly GCF_000002075.1 of Aplysia californica. NCBI lineage: Eukaryota > Metazoa > Mollusca > Gastropoda > Aplysiida > Aplysiidae > Aplysia > Aplysia californica. The sequence goes on along the minus strand of NW_004797990.1, from coordinate 230,865 downwards.
TGTCGAGATCTGAACAGCGTATCAAAGCCATGCCAAGAAGCGTCATCACTTCCATATGAAATGCCTCAAGAAAATTCCTGACTTCAAATTATGGCAGGAAAAAAATAGGCCAACCAGACACTAAAACCCTTGCCATCACTAGCATTTTAGAGGAAATCCAGAGAAACTGAGTGGTAAACATCGCTGATAGGCGTTTTGTGACGGAAGAGAAAGTTCGACAAATACCGACAGTCTGTTTTCTTTGTTTAAAAAAAACTTAACTTCCCTGGGATAGCCATGTTATAAGAACGCCTGATTTTTAGAATCCCAAAGGTAGTATTCTATTTTGAACTGTCCTTATTATGAAAGTGTAGGTTGGCGTACAAAAAGCAAGAAGAGAAAAAAAAAGCGCTACAAAAGATACCCTGAAAATGTCTCTCAAGGACTTCAACATAAATCCTTCCTCCACATGTGAGAGCCTTTCTCTTGACAGACCCAGCTGGAGAGCAGCAGTCACAGCTGGCAGTCAACCACAATATTATGATGCTTTACGAATAGGACATGCTGAAACAAAGAGAGAAGCCCCCAAGCTGCGTATACCCACAAGTGAAAGTGGAGTTTTTAACTGTTCAAAATAAGGCAAACTTAAAATTTATCTGTCAGAATTGCTTTCATCGGCCGCAACAGAAGCCAAAATTAAGTCATTTCGGAGGCCTCTCGTGGCCTAGCGGTTGAGGTTTTCCCCTCTCATTCATCAGGTCCCGGGTTCGAATCAGGATAGCAACGAAAATTTTCATCTCTAAAATGTTCTCCTTTAACATCCTTTCCTACTCTCAAACATTGTTCTGTCGTCTGCACCCGTCTCCATGTTCTGCCCCCACCCCCTCACCTCCTTTGCTCCTCCTCTGGGCTCCTGACTCTTTCTGCAGCCTTTCTTCTGCTACTCGCCGGCTCCTTCTTACTGCTGTTTTCCATCAACATCCCTGATTTTATGGTAGGATAAAGATCTATAGCCTTCTCGGACAAGGACAAAACATGTTGGAGGTTCTTTGTGCAACTTGCGCACGCTAAAGATCCCTTGGTGGTCCAAAATCGAGAGGAGTAAGCTTCGCCCGCCACCCGGGCAAAATTCAAAATTTCCTACAGGTTGAAAATGTATTACATGTAATGTGTCCAGCGCGCTCATATGACCTTAAGCAGTTACGAGCGCCGTAAAACATTTACCCCCCCCCCTTAAAAAAAATTTAAAAATTAAGAATGTGACGAACTTTAAATTACTTTGTCAGAATTGCTCTCATCGGACGTAGCAGAGAAGCCACAAGTTTTTTCGTCATATTCCTGTTTCGCTGAATAAATTGTCTGCTCTGCGAACTTATTGGTCATCGTGACACATTGGCGGACGTGCTATAATAGAAGAAGAAGAAGAAGAAGAAGAAGAAGAAGAAGAAGAAGAAGAAGAAGAAGAAGAAGAAGAAGAAGAAGAAGAAGAAGAAGAAGAAGAAGAAGAAGAAGAAGAAGAAGAAGAAGAAGAAGAAATAATAATAATAATAATAATAATAATAATAATAATAATAATAATAATAATAATAATAATAATAATAATAATAATAATATTTAAAATTGATACCGGTTGTAAGCCTATAACTCGCACTGGAGAGGAGCGGGGGCTCTCGCGGTCAAGTGGTACGGTGTTCGCCTCTCATTCGTTAGGTCCCAAGTTCGAAACCTGACAACGACGAACATATTCTTCTTTAACATTTTCACTTTTCACCTCTTTTCCTGCTCTTTAACCACATTCTGTCGCCTGCTTTCGTCCTCACTTTCTGCCCCCCCCCCCCTTTACCCCCTCCTCTAGGCTCCTGGTTCTTTCTGCAGCCTTTCTACTGAGCTACTCCTTAGCTCCTTCTCAGGATCCTGACAAACGGGCTACAATTGTCGCGCGGTTAATTCTGCGCAGAAAGTGTCGCTTACTTTCGTGTGGCAGAGCAGCCACACGGGGCGACATTTAACGCTACTGCTCAGATCAGCATGGACGGTCGGAGAGTCAGGCTGGCTTTGGTCATGGGGATGAGAAGAATCTTTTAAAAAAAAAGAAAGCGACAAAAATACAAATGTATTTTGGGTTCGTCCCATTGTTATCAAACAGATTACAAAGAGGGTCGTTTTACACCTTGTAGGAAGAACTTCACGAAGATGAGTCCAAATTCTTCAACATTCGTAAGCCCAAAGCCAAAAATTGACATCTTTAAAAAAAAATGTATTTTGTTTTTATATTTCTCACTTGTGTTGTTCCTAATGATGTTTCTGCTCTTTATTTCCAAATTCAAAAGTTCTGTTTCGAGATAAGAAGACATGGTTGCACTCAGTGGCGGTGGGTGGACCAAGATTTGGGTGGGGCTTAGGTTTCTTCCACTTCTTTACCACCAAATAGCAAGAAATAAGAACAAAACAGTGATGATTCTTCTATACTCACGGCGAGCCACGCCGTTTTGAGAACCATTCAAACGAGAAGACTCACCTTTGTCTTCCATCTCTTTGTTCTTAGTTAAATTTAAGCTCTCCTGGATGGTGGGGACGAAGCCGTTTCACCTCCAAATTTCTCTTATAAGTTTTTATCTGAAGAAAAAGATGCCTCGAAAGTGGTTTGATGTAATTAATAACTGTTAAATCTCAGCGGCACAAACGCACAGCACTCCAAACACATACCGTCTATGAGGTGGATTGGGTCGTGTTGTTGCGGAAAATAGAACGCGCCTAACAAAGGCCCAATGGGCGCATAGGTATCTGTGTCACTGGGGGAAAGTGTGTCGTAAACTTTCACCCCATTGTCAGGGCTGGGAGAGCGTGAGCCCTCTGTGCAGTGTTATTTTTTAAAAGTCTTCTACCTTTTTACAATAAGAGTTTCATTAAAGACGGGCGTGGGAACCGGCTTATTCTTCCTGAGCCCTAACGACATTTGATTGGCTGTTAGGTTACTATAGTTGTAAGAGGTGACAACAATGATTGGATAAACGAGCAAGCCGCCAAGCTGATAACTGAGTGTTCATTGCGTGCGATCATAACGGTTTCAACTGCTTATTTCGTTATTTAAGAAACTTCCATTAACTAAAGGATAGAGTTGGGATGGGGAGGGGGTGGGGGTGAGGGGCTCAA
>NW_004797990.1:222377-224998 GCF_000002075.1 Aplysia californica | reverse complement strand
CTCTCTCTTTCTCTCCACTGGTCTCTCTCAAGTGGCCCACAAAAACCAACAAACAACAAAAACACTTGCACACAACCCATGCCATGTACACATGCATTATAATAATAAACAAGAGAGGTCTGTGATTAAATAAACACTTTTTTTTAACCCCCAGGGCAGTGCCACTGACTGAAGTGTCTTGTCCTTAGGCCATTCCCAAAGGGGGGGACATTTCTTGTTCAAGCATAGTAGAATTGTAAATGGGCTGACTCATGTATGTCACGCTCATAACTGTGCCTGATCTACAACAGGGAACTACTGCTTTTTCTTTCCTGATCCTTACTATTGTCATTGTCCTCTATTTCTTTTGTTTGTTTGTCACTCTCTTATGACCTGCTATATCTGGGGTGCCTTGATAGTCGAAGCAGACCTTTAAGTGCTGTTGAAGCTAGAGAGGTGAGCAGTCTAAATCTGATTCCCTGTAAAGACTTCTCTGTTGACACCCACCCTTTGGCGCTCATATGACCTCATGCAGTTTCGAGCGTCGTAAAAGCCTTTACTATAAAAAAAAGCACAAGAACCCCCCACTTTTTTATGCTGCACTCAAGTTGAGAGCTTATGGAGTTTGAAGAATTTTTATTTGTGACGACGATGTGAAGTCAAGTGGTTATCAATCTTTGGTTCTTATTGTATTAAATATTAAGCTTTTTATCTTGTTCATTTGCCTTGCTTTACAATATCTATCTAGATGTATCTATTTAAAAGTCAAGATACTTTTTATTGAAGGAGGTGGGAGTCACCCGTTGTCAGGGGTAAAATTAGTGAGAAAACGGTAGCCAAAAAGCTAAGTGACTTCCAAAGCTTGAGTGTACAAACTGCAGTTTATTTCCATTTTTTGTGCCTTTGATGAATGTTTTTCAGTAAAATCCACACAGAGAGAAAACTGGTAAGCCCCCTCATCCCCCCCACCCACCAAAAAAAAACCATTGATAAAAAAATTCCCTCCGAGCATATTTTAAAGAATGTTGGTTTCTTCATTTTCATTATTTTGATGAGCAATGTTTCACATTATATATAGATCTATGTGTATGGCTTCAGAAGAAAAATAGAACAAAATTTAATGATTTTGGCAATAGTATGAGAATCAAGTAATGCAATATATAGATCTATAAGTAAATAGGTCACTGTTTCAAGGTTAAATCGATTTTGTCATTTCCTTGTTTTATTGGTTGTAAAAATGAAAGCATGCCTAAATTGATTGCAAATCTATTTACAAGTTAACTTGCAAAATATTTTTTTAAAGACAATATTTGATCTTTCCATTATCTTTGATGTATAATATGCTTGTGTGACGATATAGAAAGAAAAGCTGCTTGTCTTGAATTTTGAAATATATATCTAGGCCGATATATATGGGCAATTTTTATTTACATTATTAATTGATAGATCATGCTGGCGGTTACAGGTCTAATGCTTTGTCACTTTTTAAAGGACTTGGAGGTTTGATTTCTTTAAGTCTTAAGCCTGTCGAAGTTGACCTACTTATATGAATCGTTTCCATTGCTTTTTCATATTGTAATGCATTGAAGCTTTCTTGTCTGCTGTATCAGGTTGCTTGCGTTGAACCTATGCCATGAGAGGGATTGAAGCACCTGGGCTTCTATAGTTGATAGCCTTGCAGGTGAAAACATGATGATGAACATATTATCTGATTTTTGTTGTTGCGAAAGAGATATTTATTAGTTTTTTCTAGCTGTCGATCTATAAAAGGCCTAATGTTTTTTTCCTTCTCTTTCAGGATTTGAGCTAGCCTTCTGGTTGAATTTGCTGTCTGCAGAGTTTGGGGAACAAAGGGCTTTTTATCACATTTGCCCAAACCTTGTGAAATATCTGGTACAGTACCTGTAATCCTTTTTATATCCGTAGGCGTGAATCACCTTTAAATAGTTTCCTTTTAAATGTAAGATTGAGAGTTTACGTCTTCTAAGCCATGCCTTTGTCCCTTAATCCTCTACTTGAAAGAGCAATGCAAAGTGAAGTGAGACATCACCCAAGTAAGCTGACATGAGTTAAAAACATAATCTTTATAATATATATATATAAACTCTGACACTTTGATGCCTAGTATTAAATTAAAGATTTTCCCTTCTGTACTATTTTTTTTTGTATTTTCTGAATGTGAACACACACTTTGCTGTTTGATGGGATCTGAATATTGAAATTTAATTGCGTAACTTTATTCCAGTTTATAGTCACTCAAGTTTTCTTAATGAGAATGAAATTCTGAGGTGTCCTTCTTTTAAAAGAAGTAGATGTGTGTAAGCAAGGTTATCCAAATGTAAACACAACTAGATAAAAGTCTGTGTCCGGTCACGGAGAGTTATGTCAAACGTTTTAATGTATTCCTCGTGTCGTTACAGCTTGACATTGTGAAGGGCTGGCTTAATATACCACCTGCTGCTAATGTGAAACTAAGCTCTGTCTTAGATTGAAGAACCAGGATACAGGCCAAGTGATAAACACCTCACTCTGACTGGCAGTAAAGTCAAATGCTGCCAGGTCAGTCTGAAGTTTTCGCGAAGCTTAGAGGCTAAGAAGTACACACAAGTTTTTTTTACTATTTAGATATAACACCCCTCCCC
>NW_004797990.1:220717-222277 GCF_000002075.1 Aplysia californica | reverse complement strand
CCACCAAATAATCTATACAAAATGAATTCTTGCCCCCCTATAAAGCACTGTATGTACAGCTTTCACAGTATTGCCTTCCAGTGTGGTGTATATATAGATAGAGCAAGGGGCTTACTTCACAGCCAGTCGTAAATTTTCCGCCGCCTTTGATAAGACCCCTGGTGACACACATTGTTTTATGCTTGTGAAACGTGCACATGGTTTCCTGCACTGTGCCCAGTTCTCTGTGGATCACGGTGTACCTCTCTGTGTTTTTCTCTGTCGTGGAAGTTAAGCTTCAGATATACCGCCTACTTAGACACTTCTATATAAGCTTACATAGGACTAAAATGGCTTTTTCAGGTATAAGTATATTATTATATGATTTTGTCTTTTGTGTTCTACTGTAGTTTGGCATAGTTACACTAATATTCATGTCAACAGCATGAGGTCAAACAGATCTTTTATAGTCATATTAGGTGAACCTATAGAGGAAGTCCTTGGTAAATAGTTGGCTTTATTGTGTTATTGTTTTCATATTGTCAGAATTAAAAGTTTTGTTGTTGTTCATTTGTTTGTTTTGTTTTTTTGTTCAACAAGGAGCTGCTCCCTGCAATTTGGCCTTTGTTTGAAATCTAAATGTTGCAAATAATGAGATCACTATATTGGTTAACCTTTTAAAAGACTTCTTGATGGTAACAAATTGTTGTGTATTGGAGACTGAAATTTTTTTATATATTATTTATTATTGTAAATATAATTATGTCATTGCTCTGAAAAAATTCACAAGCTAAAAAGAATAAATCTTACCTCTGAAAGAGTTTTCAAGATAAATACAAGAAATTTTACTGCTTAATCATTTAGTACCATGGCTTTTTTTTCTGCCTCACTCTTTGAATTCATGAATTATATTCTTGATAGTTGTACTAAAGATAAAACTGGAACTAATGACTCTGCAGGTGTTATGATGGGAACCACCACCACCCCTTTCCCTTCTTCTCCCACTTTCGTTTTCTTGTCTCCTTTCTCTCCCCATACTCCCACAACCAATGAATGCCATTTGCAGTAGTTTGAGATAGCACAGAGTCAGTACATGTGTATCATTATGTCAAGGGTCAATCAACCAAGCTGACAGTAACCACATGAGGCTTGATGGGACTGATTGGCCCTAACCCCTCCCATTCAACTTCCCTCTTTTCTCCTGGACACTGCCTTCTCTGTCATCTTTCATCCCCCCCCCCCCTTTTTACATTTGTCTTGTGCTCACCAACATATTTCTTCCTGCTCCTTCTTTCTCCTAACATATTTTTTTTTACCCCCACCTTCTCTTTTTAATGCATTCTCTCCTTCTGCCTCCCCTCATCTCAACACATACTCTACCCCCTCTTCCCCACAATTTCCATTCTCTCCCTCCTCCCTCCCTTCCCCCTCCCCCCATCATAACACATTCTCTACCCCTCTCTCACAAAACCCATTCTCTCCCTTCCTCCTCCCCACATCTGAACACATTCTCTTCTATCCCTCCCAACCCCCACCCTATTTTAACACATTATCTTCATTACCCCCTTCCCCCACTTCCTC
>NW_004797990.1:190825-219379 GCF_000002075.1 Aplysia californica | reverse complement strand
TCTCTCTCTCTCCGTCTCTGTCTCTGTTTCTCTATCACCCCTTGCTCAGCACTTTTCAAGAGGAAAAATCTATAAATATGTTATGTTATTTGACAGTAATTAAGTAGTGTGAAAGAGATGTTCAGTTGTGGAAACTATTTGTGTAACAGTGATCATTTCTCCTCAACGTTTTAGCTCATTGTCCGTTGTGCCGGTGTAACAAATAGAGCCACCAGTTAGACTCATCTCAACACGACTAATATCAGAGGGATAAAGGAGGAAAAGGTGTGGGGGGGAGGGGGGGGGGGGGCAAATATTGATTTCAGATTTGCTCTCTTATCAACATTCCAGAAAGATGAAGCAGTTGGCGGTCTGATCGCTATTTTGGATCCGGACCAGACTAATGCTGAAATTGAAATCTTAGCATTTTGTGATGGCCTTCACAAGTGGATTCAGGATATGAAGACAAAGCAGAAAAAGTAAGCTGCTCATTAATCATGTGTGTGTGTGTGTGTGGCATTGTGGTGGTGAAATCAGGCACTTGTCAAAAAAACCCAACCCGACATGAAATCAAGGAAATCAACATTTTTCAGCGTGGTGGCCAATTTTTAATGAATTTTTTGTTTGAAACCTAACAGCTTTTTATGTCCGTTCAAAAACACATTCCTGTGTGGATTTTACTGTGAAATGTTGATGAAAGTAATATAATATCTCAACTTATTTATTCAAGACAGATGGGTATTTTTTCCACCAAAAGCCAGGCAAAAGTGAACAGGCCTTATAAAATAATACCAGTAATTCTATATGCCCCAAAACTTTAGACTGCTTTATTCCACAGTATCATATCACTCATATATTTTATGGACTATAGTTTTTCAGTAAAACCTATACAGAAATGTGTTTTGAAATTGACATACAAAAAAAAAAAAAAAAATTACCCAACGTCCAGAAAATACTGGTTTCTTTAGTTGTATTATTTTGACGAGCGCCTGATTTCACCACGATACCTCGCATATTATAGTCATATAGGCCTATTAAAAAAAATATGATCTTTAAAAATGTTATCTGTACATTCGACTTTATAATTTTAGTCTACTTCTACAGTAACATCCTTAGTGTCGTACAATGCTATGTGTTACCACCTGTAAGTGTGACAGTTTACTAAGGAGTTTATCACTGACCTTAGCAGCACCACTTTGGTGTTAGGTTTTGGTGGAGGGAGGTGCAACTGGTAGGTCTTCCTTCCTTGCTTTCTCTTTTTGTCGGCCCAGTGACAGAAATATGCAGTGTTTGACTCATGATAAGAGATATAATATGTGCACAACCTGCACTTATTCATTATGGAAACTATTTATCAAATGAGTCTTTTGTTTAATGTGATTTGGGCCAATGGCCTTAAACGCTGAATAAACTTACTTACTTACTTTCTATTTTTGTTTCTTCCTATCTGTTTTGCTTTTTTCTGCACCCTCAAATATGACTTAATGTGTAGATGTGCATGACTTTACTCAAACAACTGTATTGGTCATAAGGGTTCTAATCACCATAATGTTAGCTAGAATGATTTAAAATTAGATGTGTTCTGATCAAGAGACCTTTGAATACTTTTTAAAAAGAATATTATATATTTTAAGAAGTGTCCTTGCTGAGAATTGGATCAGACAGTTGCATTGCATTTTTGAGTGTTCTCCTCGGGTGTTCAGTTGCCATCATTAATTGTAGGCCTATAGAGAGAGTACTTGTAAATCTAGTTTTAAAGAAGTCTTTTTCTCCAGTCCTGATGCTCATTTAGGAAAGGTCAGTGAGTGCCTATAGCGCTCTACGCTTTTTGCTTCTTCTTGCATAAACACCAACAGTTGGGAGACAGCCTTGCTTCTACTGTGCTCCTGATTTTTTGTTTTGTTCTACTTTGTGACTTCTGTCTTTTCTCTTATTTCTTCTCTTGTTGTCATGTTAGTTCATTAAGTGCTTTCTTCCGTCCTTTTCTCTTCTTTCTTTTTTTGCAAACCATTCAGTTCTTGTTTGTAACTGATTTAGTTGAGAGTGTACAACAGTGAAAGTGTTCTGAGAAATGGCAATGTCCCCTGAATCATTACTGACCTGAGGACTGTGAGGTCTCCAGTTAGTTAAGAGAAGCAGCAAAAATAGATAATTACTGTGCCATGCTGATAATTGCTTGTCTGCAGCCCACATGTCAGCCAGGGAAAAAACTGGTATTGATTGACCCTTGACTATACCGGACTGTCTTTTGAACACTGTAGTAATTGTCTCAGCCCATCTAGTGGGCAGGAAATTATCTTCCTTTCTCTTCTACCGTACAGTATGTTACTACGCACATTGAACAGTGGTTGTTGCTCTTGACAACTTATTTAAAGATAAAACTTGTGTGATTCAGATTGAATGTATTACTTGCTTTGCTGGAGTTTTAAAAGAATCAGTGAAAAAGCTTTCGTTAGTCAGCAAAGTATGTACTTGTTTGATCCTGTTTGCTGTTTCCAGTGAACAAGATATTGATCTGGTGAATTACTGTAAGATTGTCATGCACTTTTGGCTCAACAAGAAAAGCTGGTCTGCTTGTGATTGTTCTCTGAATATTTTTTTCTGTTTTTCTGGACCTACAGTGGAGTCTGCTTAAACCAAATATTTTTAGTCCAAAAGCAGAGGTAAAACGAAAAAAGATTCCAATCTCCAACAATTTTTTCCTTTATATAGTAATTTCAGCAATTGTTCTATTCCTAAAACAGATCTAAGCTGAAGAAAATCTGATGGTCTCACAGATTTGGGTTTACGTGGACTTCACTGTATTTTTTTGAAAAGTTCTTTTTAAAAAATTAATGGACCCCAGCTTTTGCTAAGTTAACCATGCTTTATATATGGTGGATGACTTTGTCTTGTGTAGTGGTTTTCTTTTTAAAGAATCCTTCTCCAATTTTTGTTCTTTTCCCAGAGACTTCAACATCACTGGACTGGAAGAGACGCAAGACAGTGAGATTATTTTCTCTCCTTGATATCTCTTGTTACTTTTTGATTAAGTCACGCTTCTCTTTCTGTTGTGATTTAAAGCTGTTTCAGAGAGGAAATTGCTATGTATATATTTTGTTTTATTTTATTTTATTTTATTTTGAAAGGCAACTTTCTTCTAAAAACAATTCAATAACAACAACAACAATGGCTGCATTTTAACACATAAACATTTTTTTCAGCAGGTCATCTTCCCAATGTTACATGCGTTAATCCTGTTTAATTTTCCCAGGAATGGCCCATTTCAGTCAAATGTTAATGTGTAACATAATGAAAGAAAGCAGCTGAAAGTGGCAGGGTTGGGTTGATTTAAATCAGATCGATTTGATTCAGTTGAATTTTTTAATTTAAATCAGTTGAATTTTAAAATAAAAATCAGTGATTTGAATCACTTTAAAAAACATTATTTTTATTCAGTTTTCACATATTTCAACATTCAGAATTTCTTTCCTTGGTTTCATAAAACAGATATAAGGTTTAGTAGACTAGATCTAATATTATCATGCTTAAAAGTCTGCTTTCCCCCCTTTCACTGTAAAATAATGCAGTATTCAATTTACTTTTTTTTCCATATATAATTGAAATCAGAGCTTGATTTTAAAAATAAAACTCAGTGATTTAAATCACTTTAAAAAAAATGTATTCTATTTTTACATCTTTAAACATTCAGAATTCCTTTCCTTGGTTTTATAAAACAGATATAAGGTTTAGTAGACTACTATAATCATGCTTAAAAGTCTGCTTTCCCCCCTGTCACTGTAAAATAATACAGTATTCAATATACTTTTTTTAAATAATTGAAATTAGCATTTTCTTTTTCTTTTTAGACAAACACAAGTGCGCACACACTCACACACTGTCACAAAATGCAAGTTTATCTATGCATAAGTACCCCCCCCTTCCTTTTAGACTGACATTTTCTTCATTTTTTGTCTGTAGCCATAATTCACTGATATAGCAGATGAAGGCTTTCTTTTGCAGTTGCTTAAATTAATCTTTAGTTAAAATAAAGACAATGCATTTTGCACTAAAAGAACATACTTTTAGCTACCAAAAATCCCAAACTCAACATTTAAAAAAAAAAAAAAAAAAAAAATCCGATTTAAATTTTAAAAAATCTTATTTAAATTTTAAAAATCGATTCTTAAAATTTATATTTTTAAAAAATTTAAAAAATCACGAATCCTGGAAAGTGGTGTGAAGTTAATAGAAATATGTCATTGTTACTGAATATGTTGTGAAACCTAGGTGATTTATGTTCCCCACACAGAAAGTCTGATCATATATTGGAATACACAGTTACCTTCCTTTTGTGAAAGTTGTTTTATTTTCCTTGTCTTGCAGAGTGAAGGTGATTACTTATGTAATTTGGCAACAATTTTTAAGCACCTGAATTGATGTTTCTAGTAGTTTTATTGGACCTATCTAAGATAGTATGATGTGTAATTTTTTTTTTCTTGTGGGGGGGGGGGGGGGGAGGGGGTGAAATGAATTCTTTTCCTGTGTAAGGGATTGTTGATAAATGTCAATGTTATGATGACTTATCTTTGTAGTTGGTGGTGCTCAAGTACAACGTATGGAAACCTCAATAGAAGACAGTATTTCTCTGATGGCTGAGGAAAGGTGATATCTTCCTGCTTGGCTGCCAATGTTATTCTTAAAAATCATAATATATTCCCTTTTTCCAATTCGTCTCGTGAACTATCTTCACAATGCATGCTTTTAGCAAGCTGCCTTTATTATGATTTTACTGTGTGTGGATAAGTGAAGTTGAAAGTGTTTGTCTCTGCTTTTTTTTCATTTTGAAAAATTTTTCTGTTTTAGTCTTTGTTGCTGTCTCTGTTTCTGTCTTACACATACATATGCACGCACGCATACATGCACGCACACATGCACGCACGCACGCACACATGCACGCACGCACGCACGCACGCATGCACACATGCACGAACGCATGCATGCAATCACGCACACATTCACGCACGCACATGCACACACACACACACACACTCTCTCTCTCTCTCTCTCTCTCTCTCCCCTCTCTCCCCCCTCTCTCTCTCTCTCTCTCTCTTTCTCTCTCTCTCTCTTTCTCTCTCTCTCTGTCTGTCTCTTTCTCTCTCTCTCTCCCCTCTCTCTCTCTCTCTTTCTCTCTCCCCTCTCTCTCTCTCTTTCTCTCTCTCTGTGTCTCTCTCTCTCTTCCTTTTTCCCCCTTCCCTCTCCCCTTTTGTCTTTCTTTCTTTTTCTTTCTCTCTCTCTCTCCCCTCACTCTCCATCCCCCACTCTCCCCCTAGAGCCCCCTTTCTGTATTTCTCTTTATCTCTGCCCTGAGAGTCGTTCACTAATGTGAAACCGTTACACAACCCGGAATTCGTCTAAAAAGATTGTTCCCGTGACATAATTACGTTGACCCGGCCACGTAACAATCAGCTGACCACCGGACAATATCCTTTGTTTACTCACCTCTAAGTTGATTCCACTTCTCTATTGTTACGCATATTTTCTGTTCCACTCCAAAAACTGCTGTGATAAAAGTTGCCAGTTGAAATTGTGGTTGCTAGCTAGTGCTTTGTTGTTTTCTTTGGAATATGTGAGGCAAAATGAGTTACTTCTCGCTATCCACAAACGGAGATAATGGCTGAAAATCTATTGATGCCTTGAGTATAATAAGCCTTTTATTATTTCATACTTAAAAATTGTAAAAACTTCAGCGTGACGTATCTATTTCCGTAGGTCTCGAATCGTAGAAGCAACTCATTTTGACTTCACCTTTCACATATATATATATACACATCACATTTATCTCAGAATACGTTGTGGGGGTTAATTGATTTTTCAGATCCTGACTTTAAATACAATAATTTTCTTCCTATTTGTGTCAAGTGTCAAAGGCAGGGTAGTATTACCGTGTATTGTTTCCTCACACTTTTTGTCAGTTTGACTGCGGGTTGTTATTGACCCATTCTGTGACCTATTATGGATGACATGTAATTATGAGGGATGCTATTTTCCAGGGGTTTGATTGTTCCCATTATTTCTGCTATTTTTTCCCCCCCACCTTATTTCTGTTATTTTCCGAGCAGAATGAAAAAAAAAGAACAGTTGTTATTCTTAAAATTTATTTTTTGTTTTACCCTATATTATTTGTTTCTATTTACAGTCTTTTGTTTGAAAATTCTACGCTGTAAATTTATGTTTTTTCACTAAGTCCTAGTGGCATCCCTGAATTATCTGTTGCTCGTCACAGCATTTGTCGCTTTCTTTTTTTTCCACTTCAGTTTTGGCCAGACGCTTGGAGAAATGTCAAGTCGCCTGATTGACTCTCGTCATCAGAACACAAGGCTAAGTGAGCAGTTACAGGAGACACGGGCTACCGTTGAGGCCAAGGAGGAAGAGGTGGTGAAGCTGTCCGCTCAGCTGGCAGACTCGCACCTGGAGGTGAAAAGGTAAAATCGTGGGTGGTTGGTGGGTGCTCTGGTGTGGTTTGCTCCTTCTTTCCTATCTAAAATCTATCGTCCTGATCTCTCCTCCTTCTTTTTTGTGTTTGTTACTCTCTTGTAACACATCTAATCTTCGGCACTTATAAGACCTTATTGTGTTGCAAGTGCCGTAAAACTCTTACGAAAACAAAAACTAAAAGGTAAAATCGCGACCTCAGTGCTTTCTTGCCGTATCTCCATTTTTAATAACAGTGAAAACAGTTCATAACAAAGAGTGAGCTCAAGAAGAAGTCCCATTTTCACCGTGAACAAAAATGGAGATATGACAAGAAGGCACTGGGGTCGCAAAATGTTGGTGGTTGGCGGCTTCTCTGGTGTGGTTTGCTGTTTCTTTCGTATCAAATATCTTTGATGTCAAGATAAGAGGCTGCACAATATTGTCCTAGATCAGGCCTCAATTGGCCTTTGGACTGCAAGTTTGAGACACCTGCCTAATTAGAGTGTCTTATGATAAAAGTTGACTCCCATCTTTTTTTTCTTTTTTTCTTAGTTGATACCAATATCTTTATATGCCTTGAGTTTGACAGCGTGATTCCACTGCGTGTTGTGTCACACATCTTAAAAAGAGTAATTTTTTGCGCCTCTGGGGCCTTACTCTAATTCACACTTGACCTACATAAGCAGACTGGTTCCAAATTGAATGACTTTAAAAGAAAGGGGACTGATCCCATCATTAAACTGTTATTGTCTCCTTCCTCAGGCTGAAAACATGGGGCGATCTGAGGCAACAAACAGAACTAGAAAACGCGGAGCTACGTCAGCAAGTTGATTCTCTGTGCAGGGAGTTGGAGGAAGAGAGACAACAGGTGCAGAGAGGGGAGCAAGAGAAGAGCCTGCTACATGCTCAGCTGCAGCGTATTCAGACGCAGGTAATGAGGGAAGTGGGACCGTTGACCACTGTACACTAGGAGGGAGGTGGGACAGTTAGGAATTGACCACTGTACACTGTTTACATTTTTTCGTTTGTTTATTTTTGCAAGTTTTTTTTTCCGTTTTCAAATTTTCAATTTTGTTTTTTGAGAATGTTTTGAAATCGCGATTTGATTCACTCGCTGTCCTGTGTTCCAATGCAGTAGTAGTAATTGTTTAAACCTTGCCTAAACGACTTGATTTTACAGATTTCCTTAAGAATGGTGAAAGTCGCAAATTTAAGTCTCTGGTAGATAATAATACTTGTGGTAATTTTTTACGAACATGTTTCGTAAGAGCTGGACAGTGGAAACATAATTTTTTAAAATGTCTTGTGAAGAGATGTCATACGTTGATGGACCTGCTTCATATTGTTAGATATTGATCACATCTTAAAAAGGCTTCTCCTTTTCTTGGCAGCACTGGAAACTATTAGCAAAGCATGTTTAAAAAATGTCTGTCTTGACAGCTTGCAATTTTATTGTCTTCATCACTTAGCCTGTTATTACATAGTTGAGTAATGGTGTGATTGTATGTTTGTGAGGCACTTATGTATAAAATCAATGTTGTTTATTCTTCAATGTAGTCAGACTAGATTGATTAAGCAATTTCATTGTTGTTCTTTATACAAAGCCTATGTTCACTTAGTCAGCGACGAGATGGTGCCAAGTTGATATTTCCTTGCTGTCGTTGGTTTTCTTCCTGTATAGGTGCAGTGGTGTAGTTGTTTAGTTTTAGAAATGATGGAGTGGGTGGTTGGCAGGTGTTCTGGTTTGGCTTGCTTCTTTTCTCCTATCAAAAACTATTGTCCTTCTCTCTCCTCCTTTTTTTTGTGTTTGTTACTCTCTTGTAACACCTCTAATCTACTGCACTTATATATGACCGTATTGTGTTGCAAGTGCTGTAAAAGTTTTACTGAAACTAAAGAAACGATGGAGGAAGTACTTTTCCCTGTATTGGTGCAATTCTTATTCTGGTAGAAAACCAGAATAATAGAGTTTCTTCATTCACTTTGTGTTCTTCATGTTTTACATTTTGCTGAATATTCTGATGGAGAGTGTGTAGCGTAGTAAATACACTGGTTTACAGAAAAATAGGATCTTTTGATCTTACTTTTACTTTGGTCCCACTATGAAGTTTGTTTTGTTTACTTGGCTCTTTTACTTTTATTATTTTCTTCATAAGTCTGAAATAATCACGTACTGGTATTCAGAAAAGTATTTGAAACATTCGTTCACAGGTCGGACAACTGAATTCAGAGCTCACAGATACAGCCCGAGAGCGGGAGGATCTCAAATCCTTGTTGCGAGGTGGCAAGGTTCGTGCTTATTAAACTGGGTTAATCAATTACTTTAGTAAAATTTTGATAGTGTATGAATCTTTTTGCTGGTTTACTTAAGTATTAACTTTTTAGCTAGGCAATAACTCTTTATCACCGAGGGAGGTAAACCCAATATGCCGGGGCCCCTTTTTGGTGCTGAATCTAAAAATGAAAAAAAATATCTTTAAATGGGTCATTAAATCGAAACTAGCAAACCTATTTTGATAGTTCTTCATCTAATGAATGAACTCCTGCTAAACGAGACCTGTTTTTGACAATTGCTAAAAAGTAATCTGATGTCGAAGTCGTCGTAAAGGAATGTGCCCGCGCTGCCATGTCACAGGCTCACCGGCACAGTGGTTCCGACTGCGAGCCACCTGGAGTGGCTTGCCGGAAACAAAGAGTTAAGCTGGACACTGAGTTACATAGCAGTTTGTTTATTCCTAGCCTCGAGTTGTTTGTGAGTTAAACATTTTGAGTGCTGTAGACTTTGTTTTGTAAAATAAATAATCTGGTTTTTCTTCAGTACAAGCAGAATAGACATTATCACTTCCTGTTATGCATAATGTGCAATGTGCATAGAAAATCATTTTGTGCTGTGTTTATTTGAAAAGCATTGAGACATGACTGTGTCTATAATCAAGAGATTGGATTTGGTATTTGGAGTTGGAACATAATTATTTCGCTTTGTACTCTCTGACTGCCCCTGTTTATTTATTGTATAGCTATTGCCCTCTTTCTGTGTTGATTTCATGAGCAAAGTTTGCATTGTACATATCCCATAGTCATGCTATGATTGGAAGACTCCCCCCCCCCCTCCCGAAAAAAAAAAGAAATGTGCATAGAAGATTATGGAGTAAGTCTAAAATTTGCCAACGCAGTTTATAGGATTGAAGTTTGTTTTGAAGTAGATTAATAGTGACTACAGTCGAACCTGCCCTGACGGCCACCTCTATAAGACGGCCACCTGTACAAACGGCCACTTTCCTTTTCCCCCCTTGCGTTTTTTCTATATAATTTAACTGTGTAAAACGGGCACCTGTCCAACGCGGCCGCGGCCACAATAATTTAACACACAACCCCTATAATACTAAGCAATAATACCTGTCTAAGACGGTCACCTTAGTAACTCCATTACGTTTTGTCATAAATTGTGCATTGACCCCTGGCGTTGTGGGCGAGCTGTCATAATTCAATCACCTGTCGTTGTTGTTAGGTAGTCCCTCCAACCGATCATGTTGCGTAGGCCCCTCCCACTGTTGACCAATAGCTACCAATTTTCAGCTGCTGGTGAGGTAAGCGTGTGATCCGTCATAACCCATCAGCCCCGCCCAGAACTCATACACAAATCGTAAGTGAGATAAGTGGTTACTGTTTACCCAGTCTGTAACGAAGTAACATAGGACGTCAACATGAACTTGTTACAGAAGCGTCCCTCGTTCTCCGAGTGGTGGCGACCCATGTGTTTGTTTTAACATGGCACTCGGTCTTCCTTGTTTGATACATTTCGCTTTATTGTCTCCATTGTGCAAAATCAGCGACAAAATAAAAATTACAAACGAAGTACAAACCAACAGCAACAAGAACAATGCAGCTACTTTCGATTGGGGCCTCAGATGGGAATGGTTTGTTTCCTTTATCTTGATCAGTCCTGCCTAAGACAACCACCTGTCTTATACGGCCACTTTTCTCCTTGACAATGGGTGGCCGTCTTACACAGGTTTGACTGTATTTCTATGTGTATTTCTTTGCTGATGAACCTTTATTTTACTTTCATATAGGACAAGGTATTAGAATTTACAGATTTATGTGCTAGCCTGGAGGCTCGGTTGGCAGAGGTTGGTACTTGAGTACATAGTTTGTGGCGTTTGTATCAGTTCTTTTCTTTAATTTTAATCCTCTTTTAAAAAATATTTACATTTTAATTTAAAAACAAATTTTTGTAGTCCTTTTCGACATCGTTAGCAAGCTCTTCCACAGTTCTATACTCAGGCTACAACACTTTTCAGAAGAGAAGAAAGAAAAATTGTTCATTCTTTTAACAATTATTGTGCCTACATTATGCTTCCTTTCTTCCTTTCTTGTTTTTTTCAACATTTAGAATTTGTGAGGCAGCGTGGTGGAATCAGGCTCTCGTCAATTTTTAGACATGTAGAGTTATTGGTGTCATCTTAAAGCTAGTTCACTCGTCTTTATTTGAATAAAAAAAATATCCATTTATCTTGAATACAAGTCAAGATATTTGCGAATGAAGGAGGTGGAGGTCACCTGCTTTCAGAGGTAAAATGAGTGAGAAAATGGCCGCAAACGATTTGTTATTTCCTTAGCTTAAGAGTCCGTGGTAACTGAAAATTTACATTTTTTGTTCCTTTAATCAACGTTTTTAAGAAAAATCCACACAGAAATGAGTTCTTTAATGGGCATGGAAGGTGTTGAGCCAAAAACCAAAAATTTGATAAAAATTCACAAACTTGGGGAACAATGCAAGTTTCTTCACTTTGATTATTTTGACGAGAGCCTGATTCCACTATGCTGCCTCACATTTGTACTTTGACAAAATATTTCTCCAGCACATGCGACCAATACCACAGAATAAACATCCAAGCTGCTGACTGATGATACATTTTCTAGGATCTGTGCTACAGCTGTATTAAGATTGATTTATTTTTAGAGAAGTAAAAAAGTCTGAAGATTTGTAGATAGGGAAAGTTTTATGATAAAAATAAAAAGAGTGTTAACTGTGAGCAGAAAAACAATGCCAACAGGTGTCACAAGTGCGCACATCATTTATCCTCAGAAAGACGAGCGACATCAAGAACTGATTTCTTGTCTTCAAGAATTTTCTTCTAAAAATGAGGTAATACTGAATATTTCAACGTTTTTATTGTTTTTTAGTCTCAGTTGAAAAAGTTTTATTGTGGTGGTATAGGCAGGGATATGCCCAGAGCAACCTACTTAGGGTACCTAAACAAATGGGTAGCAGGAAAAGATCAGGGGAACGTAGCTTTTGTAAGAGCATCTGAGCAAAGGAATGAATGGAGAACCATGATTGCCGATGTCTGTCGCAGATCTGGCATTGGATGACGATGACAGTAGAACTTGCTCTAACGGCAACCTGTTCAAGACAATTACCTGTATAAAAGGCCACTTCCCGGTTTCCCCCTTGCATTTTGCGTAATAAACTGAGACTGTCCAAAATGTCTACCTGTCTAAGACAACCATTTTTCTCCTCGACAATGGCTGGCAGTCTTCGACAATTTTGACAACACATAGAATGTTTACCTATTCACTTTGTAGAATTGGATCTTGTATTTACTGTGGGATTTGTGTAACAGAATTATATCTTGAGATATAAGAGAATGTAACAGTGTGTTAAGATTCACAGTGTTGCAAAGGTATTAGGGTGCTACAGTATTCATTCTCATTTGATTAGAATATATAGAGCAAAAGAGGCATGTTTTGTGTTGAAGTTCCATTGTGCTTTTAGTAATTTGAAACTGAGGAGAAGCGGGTGGTTGGAGGGCACTACTGGTAGGTCCTACTTCTTTTCTTTACCTCTGTTTTTTCTGTCTGTGTACCTTACTTTTGTTGTTTCTCATGTTATTGTCTTTGTCATCAAATTTGTAAACAGTAGGCCTAGGCCTATGCTAAGTTTTTCTTATGTCGGAAACTTCCGGTCTTCTTGAGTACAGGAGCTGAAACAACAAAGTTTGAATTTGCAAGAGCAGCTCATGGAAGCACAGCAAGAACTTTTCAGGTGACATGTACTTAACAATTTATGATGATGATGATGGTGATGATGATGATGATGATGATGATGGTGATGGTGATGGTGATGGTGATGGTGATGGTGATGGTGATGATGATGATGATGATGATGATGATGATGATGATGATGATGATGATGATGATAGTGAGGAAGCCTACATGACATGGCAATACATCGATCAGACTTAGTAAACTAAAGTTTGACTATTTTTGTTTATACTTTTTATCTGTAAATCATTCAAGACTCCCTAATTTGATTTTTTGAACAATAATAATGATGATGAGGATGATGGTGATGATGATTTTGATGGTGATGATCATTGTTATTATAAGTATATTATTAGTATCATTACAAGTTAAGAAGTTTTCTTATCCTATAACTCCCTCACTTTTTAATGGAATACCATAGCATTTTACATCACATAATTTCAACATGTTGTGTAAAATCTCTAACCAAATAAAAGAAGAATTATAACTGCATCAAGATTTAACAAAAAAATAAATTATTTGGTTGGTGGCCATTAGAAGTAGCCTACCATGCAAAGTTTTGTGGGCTTTGGTAAGTTAATAAATGAACTAGAATTTTATAAACACTGACAGACTGAAGTGAACAAGCTGTAGTGAACTTTTGGTGATTTCAGTTCTGATGTGCCTGACTACGACACAAGATGTCGTCTACAGTGCGATGATATTTTTGTTTTTGCAGTGTGAGATCTGCCTCTGACAGCAGTGATGGGATTCGACTGCCGTCCCCACAGGAACTAGCCAACGAAATAGAAGAGGATTCAGAAACGGATGAGGCAACCAGCACTTGCCAGTGGCCTCCTTCTATCAGAAATGAACTGCAAGAGTTGGTAATGATTTGGGTTGTGTTGAGTTTATTTGTTCTTCTTACTTTTTTGGTATGATGCTATAACAGTTTTTGTTTAATAGGATGCACATAACGGCAAAAATAATACTGGAAAAGAAGAAGAAAGGGTTGACTAAGCAACCGAGGGAGCCTACAACAACCTCTAATCTGTATTTAATTGAGATAAATAATCTGACATACTTACTTGTCCTTACTTGTCCACTGTGTTGGGGTCACTGCAGTCGGAACATGTCCATCTCTGCTCTCCCCTCTTCTTCAGGATCCATCCCAGAGTCTGTCTACTTATGGTTTCCATCATGATCTGGTTGGAGATCCGTCGGACTGGTCCGCACAGATGGCTGTGTTTCCACTCTCCTCTTTGGATCCCCTTCTCCTTCAATCTCCATAGAGTGTGGGAACCGCTATCTGCCCTGTTCTTCTTCAAATTTTCCCTTACAGCGGTTAGGACGGTTGGTGGGTCCAGTGTCGAATTCCCTCCCACTTTTGCTTCTCCAGCTAGCTTGTCTGCTCTCTCGTTGCCGGTTACCCCCCGGATGACCTGGGCAGAAGGTCCAGGCCACTCTTCCCAGGCTGCTCTCCCTGATCGCAGCCTTCCAGTCCACATACAGCATCCCTTTCTGTACCTTCTGTAGCGTGCTCATTGAGTCAGTAATGATTACTGCTCGCTGATGGGTAGTGTTCTTGATAATCTATAACAGTTTTTGTTAAATAGGATGCACATAACGGAAAAAATAATACTGGAAAAGAAGAAGAAAGGGTTGACTAAACAACTGAGGGAGACTACAACAACCTCTAATCTATATTTAATTCAGATAATTAATCTGATGTAGTGTAGCAGAAAGGAGAATATGAGACTTTGAAAAGGAAAAGCCAACCTTAACTGAAAAGAATTTGAATAGTAACCTTGTAACCAGACCCATACACGCTTGCACGCACACATGCACGCACACATGCACGCATCCACGCCTGCATGCACGCTCGCTTGCACGCACACACACATACACCCTCACCTAGGCCCCCTGATACCAGTGTAATCGGGAGGCCTAGACCCACACATACACGCACACATACACGCACACATACACATGGTTTGTTGAGTTCTCAAATACAAGGGGACCTGAGGACAAGTCTGAGCTACCTTAACCCTTTGAGCCCTGACTTCCTGATGCTACTGTGCCTCGCTGCCTGAGCTCCTGAGCTATTCACACCTGTACCACTCTCACATTCCTATCACCGTCAAATTGATATTCCATATCTCACTCAGGGGTAGTCCTCGTCATTACCAGCATCTAAGTGAGAAAGATCTTCAAAATAATCAATAACGTCCTGTGTAGCAAACACTGTTTTCCAGTTTGTGTTTTGCGCCAGATGAGCGGTGTTGGGGATATGATCTCACTCGTGGGTGGAGGCATGTGGGTAATTGTACGCGCCACCTGTGCACTTGTGGTTATTGGGCTCAAAGGGTTAATGGGAGTGTTCTCACTTTGTGGGTCTTCTTATTGTATAAATTTCCACTTGCATTGTGTGAAGTCTGTGTTGTGTAAGGTTGTAACTGGTTACTCATTCTTTTTTGGCTCCTATGAAAATTTGAGCTTCAGCTATACAAGATGGAAATATTGTGATTAATGCCTGTGTGTCATTTAAATAATCAAGTAATGAAACTTTTTTAGAATATTCACTGTGGCATTCGTGCAAAGTCAAGTAAAGTTTGTGTTGTGTTAATTTAGTTTTAGTTTCAACTTTTAAGCATGGTTACAGCTTACTGAAAAACGAGATTTTGCACATAAGCTTTGGATAAGGTGAAACTAAATTTTGTGTCTTGTGAAAAAACTAAGCTTTGTCGTGTGTAGATTACCTAGACTTGCACATGGGCAATGTACGATGTATATATGAGTATGTTATTTTTTTTCTGTTGATCTCCAGTTTGAGGATAGTCCTAATCTTCCGTGGCCACTGAGTGGTAAAGAGCTGAAGGAAAGTGTGGGGACACCGCCAGATATAGTCAGCCACATAGAGCAAGGCACAGACAGTAAAAGACAGGTAGGGGAACTATTGTCAGAGCTGTTCTCTACCCTTCTTTTCTGTGTCTGAATTATTGCGGTTGAATACGTCTGTGATACAGAATTCAAATATATTTAACTTTATAAACCTGCGTACAGCGAAGTTCGGCTGGCCCCTGAGTGGACGGTCCCTGGGTCCGGTCAGATCTCAGGGTGCATGAAGTATAACTGCTAAGACAGTCTCTTACAAATCCTAATAGATTTATTTGACTGGAAAGTTTTAGATATATGTATAAACTACTTCTTTTTTCACTTTGACACAGTTTTAGCTATTTTATGAATATTTTGCGTTTGTCCCACGTTACGTTTTTCACGAGATCTGGCAAAAATTATGTAAAAACGTGGAAAATATTTCCGTGGGGTTAAAGAGTTCAGTATTAAATCTTGCTTGTGGCTTGTCTCAAGGATGTTTGAAGTGCACATATCGGATCTTTTCTTGCTATACTGACCCAATGTTTTTTCTGCTATGGATAAGATCGTAATGAATTCTCTTACCGTAATTAGTCATATTTGTGTAATGTGGACTTTTTCTCCTGCTTAGCATGGACTGAGATTTTTTGTGTTTCCCTCTCTTAAAATGGTCAAGGCTGGGTCTTCTTACCTTCTCTCAGCTTTCAGTTGTTACAAAGTTTGTGCATTTCTATTTTCCTTGATTGCTCAGAGGGGAGTGAAAAATTGTGCATGCTTGTTCCTTGTTTGGTCTTGACATGGCTCTAGTAAGGGGATGCAATGATATGAAACATGGGTAGACAGGTTTAGTTTCAATCATGTTTTATGCCCCTTACTCACCCAGCATTGTTTTTTCGTTTTTATTTGATTAACATGATACTCATTATGAGACAACTGTGGGGTTCTGCTGATAGCTCACGATACGCCTTTTGTAATAAGTTTATCACAATCTTGTAGACTGAATTTTCGCTCAGTAGTGGGGGTTTTTCTCTCCAAGAATAAAGGTTCGAAGAAGTGTTGTCAAGTTGAGCTCTAGATTGACCTTTGTCAGCTTTTTATATGAGCTTCAGTGCATAGGAATTGAAGGATCTGTAATGTTTGAAATGTATAGGTATTGGTCACATTTTGTCAGCTAGGTCTGGTGAAATATTCTCAAATTCTAAAAATCTTCATAAAATATCTACAGTTTCTTGACTGTGCATGTTAGTTACAAATACTTTGTTGAAATTCAAAATCTAAATATTAAGATAAGCAAGGAGAGATACATAATGTAGGTAAAACTGTAAAAAGAATTAAGAACTGTTTTTCTCTGCAGGCCTACTGAAATAATATTTTTTCTTCCTGGGCTTAGAATTGTTGAACAGCTTGATGATGATATCTAGTTGCATGTTCCCAAAATGTAAAGTGATGGATAGCCAGACATTGTTTTTTTTTCTTGTGTACTCCTCAGGCGGTTGACAATGAGCAGAGTGTTGCTCAGGACAAAATGAGTTCTCCAAATCCTGGAATTTCACCGGAAAAGAGCAAGAGCAAATGCCGGTGTGATTTCCACTATGACATTTCTAATGAAAAGTGGGTAAAACAGCAATAAGATGATTTTGTGTTTTAACTTGCTGACTGTGAAAAGGTCAGATTTACATGATGACGTGTTTTGAGTCTGTCGTTTGAGTTATTAATAGAGGTGGCTTGATAACACGAAAATTCTAATTATTTTTAATCCATCCTAATGCCAAGATATTTTCAGATGACGGAGAGAAAATCGATTTTACCCATTTCTCAGTTTTCTGGTATTTTGGAGTTGTTTTGAACCACAATAGCTTTGTCTTTGCTAAAATCTACAATAGTTTTATGTGTCCCTTCATTATTCTATTATTGATTTATGTCACGGCACGGTGGCATCAGACGCTTGTCAATCTTTGGGCATATAGAGTTATTTGGATAATCTTGCTCATTTGTTTTGCTTTTAATTGAAAATACCCATGTATCTTTAATATAAGTCGACTCATTGTTATTGAAAGAGGCGCGGAGTCATCTGGTGTCAGAGGTAAAATTTGCCAGAAATTGGCTGTCAAAGTTTGGTGATTTCCAATGCTGTAGTGGCTTTGGGAAGTGCAAATTTATATTTTATGAGTCTTTGTTTTCTAAAGTAAAAATTCATGCAGTAATGTGTTTTCAAATGAACATCTAAAGTTTTGAGACCAAAACTTAAAAAACAATAGCTAACAATTGCTGAATAGGTGAAAAAATGTTGGTTTCTTCAATTTCATCATTTTGACGAGTGCCTTCTTTCACCAGGATACAACACAGTTGTTCTTTATCCACCAGTACTTAATACTTCTGAGTAGCCCTGGTCTAAAAAATACTCTTGCATGCTTATGTTCTATTTGTGTGTACGTGCAGTTTTATGTACTTCCTCACACTCATGTATATGTACACTTACTCTAAGTGTCAAAGTGGGTGGTTGGCGGGTGCTCTGGTGTGGTTTGCTCCTTCTTTCCTATCAAACATCTGTCTTTATCTCCCCTCCTTCTTTTTCGTGTTTGTTACTCTCTTGTAACACGTAATCTATTCTTCAGCTCTTGTATGACCTTTTTGTGTTGCAAGTGCCGTAAAACTCTTACTAAAACTAAACTAAGTGTCAAAGAAAAAATCCCAAACTGTGGTGGCCTAGTGGTTAGGCTCTCGGGTCATTACGTTGTAGGTTTGAAACCCGTTAGGAACCGGACTTTGGGTCTTTGGGAAGTGCACTTTACATAAATTTTCCTCACTCCATCCAGATGGGAATGGGTACCCAGTTACAGACACAGAAGATACACATCTGTATATTATTGAGCTTAATGCCATTCGCAGCTTGCACTGTATGCTTACAGGGAAGCTGGAAATATTTATGAGTGTTTCTGGGTGTGCTGGAGTACTAATGCTTGTAAAATGCATAGAACATTTCGTAGAGTGTTGATATAAAAGTAAAGTAAAGTTGTTCCCGCATCGTATCCGGACACTGGAGATTGCCTTGTTAGTGAGACAACTTCCTGGGCCTTCGGCATAATATTGTGGTAGGGTGGCCAGTTTCTTTCCACGCCGCCTTTGCTTCTCCAACTCGAAGACAGGTACTCATTACTGCTGGGTGGGCAGCAGGGGGCGAAAAAAATCTGTGTCCAAACCGGGGCTCGAACCCAGACTTTCTGCTTCGGAGACAAGCGCACTAACCCCTCCGCCACCACACCCTCTTTTTACAATTATTATTAATAGTATTAGGCTTATTATATTATTATTATTATTATTATTATTATTATTATTATTAACTCATAATACTTTCCTGCTGACAGTTATTGGCTTTTGCATTCTGAGAGAAGTTCACTTGCATTTGTTCACTTGAATGAGCAGTTGAAAGGCACTAGTGGTAGTTCCTATATATTTATTTTCTTTCGCTCTGTTGTGTTGTTTCAGTATTGTCTTTTTAACTTTTTCCTTTGTACTAAATGACTGGTGTTGCCTCAATGTGCTCCTCTTTACTCTTACAAACAAGCTGGATTGTCAACTTTTGGCTTGTGGGCTCTTGCTCTGACTTACTCTCTGTTTAAAAGTTTTGATGTACACATTTCAACCATCCACAAGGATGGCCTTTGTCTTCAGAGTCTAGTACTCAAGTAAGATGTGTGGTGCTGTTCTTTATCTCGTCAAAAATAGTCTTGTGGTGTGTGTATTGGAATCAGTCGTTATATAGGAGTAAAGTCTTTATGCCTGCCAAACCAGTAGTAATTGCCTTCATTCTCTCTCAGATATGGATCAAAACGTATTACTGTGCTACACTCTTTATGTTAGCATTGACATCCCTGGGATTACTGAAATTTCGTTCCCAGGATGTTTGTTACATAATTATAAATTTTTAAAATCATCTTTCCTTTCATTCTTTGTCAAAGTCTCGTGCTAGTTGTGTATTGTTTGAGCTCTGTTTTGTCAGTGGACTGATGGTGCTGGGCTTCTTTCTTCTTATTTTGTCTTTTTTTTGGTCTTTGTCTCAGTCTGTGATTTATGCGACTGAAAGATCACCATCGTGTTCTGAATAATTTGCGAGAGAACATCCATTTTGTGTTCATGTGTGCATACAGTGGACATGTTTATGTGATAGGTCTTGCTACAGTGTTAATTTTGTGCCAAAGATTTTCTTTTTTTCAGTGACCTTTTGTTACGGCTCTCCTCTTCATTTTACAATTTCTTAACACTCCAGGATTTGCAATCTGAGTCATACTTCTTTTGTGGAAAAAGATTGCAAAAAAGTAGTGTTCATATCATATTTGAATATTGGAAAAAATCTACCTTGTGCACAACAGTTGTTAGTTTTCTTGTCTCAGGACATGTGAAGTGACACACAGAACTTTCTGTCTAGTCCTCTTATACTGGACAAGCTCACTTTGCTGGTTTACATCTATATAGGTCAATGGCTCATGTGTTTTCCTCCTATGTCTTCAGGCTACGCATGCTGGTGACAGTGCTGAGGAACTTTAAAGGTAAGTAGCAATTATAATATGTGAGGCAGCGTGGTGGAATCAGGCTCTCGTCAATTTTTGGGCATGTAAAGTTATTGATATCATCTTAAAGCTTGTTCACTTGTCTTTATTTGGATGAAAAAATATTTATTTATCTTGAATACAAGTCGAGATATTTGCGAATGAAGGAGGTGGGGTTATCTGTTTTCAGAGGTAAAATTAGTGAGAAAATGGCCTCCAAAGATTATTTATTTCCTTAACTTAAGAGTCGGTGGTAACAGAAAATTTACATTTTTTGTGCCGTTAATCAATGTTTTTCAGAAAAATCCACACAGGAATTAGTTCTTTAACGGGCATGAAGGGTGTTGAGCCAAAAAACAAAAACTTGATAAAAATTCACTAACCTGAGGAAAAATGCAAGTTTCTTCACTTTGATTAGTTTGACGAGAGCCTGATTCCACCACGCTGCCTCACATATTGTTCGGTTTGTGGGTACAAACAGATATAGAGAGAGTGAAGAAACACACGTCTGAAAAGGCTCTTTGTTTTATTTTTGTCTTCTAGTACACTGTAACCGAAAAGTGACTACTGAGTAAAAGAAAGGTACTGTCTGAATCCTGATACGTTACCTTACAGCTATAACAGAAGTGTTATGTAATGTACATTATTCCACAGCAATGTATAATACAGGCCCTACATTACATTATGTGTCACAACAGGGGGGATTCAGGTGCTTGTCAATGTTTTGGCATATGGAGTTATTGATATTGTCTTTTGCTTTTTGATACAGTCAAACCTGCCGTAATGGCCACCTGTACAAGACAATCCCCCTTCCCGTTTTCTCCCTTGCGTATTTTTTAAATTATAATTACACCATGTATGTTGGCCACCTGTCTAAGATGGCCACTTTTCTCCTTAACAATGTGTGGCTGTCTTAGACAGGTTCGACTGTATGTGACACGACACGGTGGAATCTGGTGCTCGTCAATGTTTCGGCATATGAAGTTATTGATATTATCTTCAAGCATATCCTTTTGCTTTGCTTTTGATGACCCCCTCCCCCCCCCCATCAATCTTGAATAGAAGTTGAGATATTTGCAATTAAAGGAAATGGGTGGGGGGAGGGGGGGGGGGCGCCTGATATCTGAGATAAAATTAGCTACAAACTTGGAAATTGCAAATTTACTTTTCATACCTTAGATCAACTTTTTTGTCAGTAAAATCCACACAGATATGTGTTTTGAAATGAGCATGAAAGGTGTTGAGCTGGAAAAAAAAATGCAATAAAAATGGCCCTACGAGCTGAAAATTGTCAATTTTTTTCAATTTCATCATATTGACGAACGCCTGATTTCACCACGACATAACAGGTACAGGCCTATAATGTTTTAGTGACTTGGTTGGTCTGTAGTTTCATTTTTTAATAAAAACATATTTATTTGTAACAGCTGTTTTCCGCTGTAGATATCACTTTCCAAATTCCAAATGCTGCTTGTTAACATGTATAAAAAGTGAAAGAAACAACAGTGACATTATTCATTATTTATAGCAATAGCTTTAAGCTTTATTTAATCTTGCTCAGTCTTTAACATGTCTTTTGTAACTGTTGCTTTATCTGCAGTGCATTGTCTTCATAGTGTTATTCATTTCACAAATTCTCTCCAGCATGGTATAGAGAGAGATGATCATCAGTTCAATATAATACAATATAAATATTTAATATCAGGTAAGTAGATTTTTCTCAGCGCATGTCACTTTGGCTACTTGAAATGTGAAGCTTTTAGACCTGTCCATGAAACTGGTGAGTGACCTTCTCAGTGGAACAAGGTGATGTTTTAATGTTCACTAATATGAACTTTTATCCTGGGGTAAAAAACAACAACCTGGTACTGTTCTATTTTCCCTTATTTTGAGTGAATCTGTTGGCCTCAGGACATGACACAGATTACGAAATTTTAAAAATGATTGATTTAAGTTCTGAGGGAGGCATCCTTTGGTTTTTTGGGGTGGGTTTGTGAAAGCAGAGGAGGCCTATTTTTTGGGGGGGTTCTGAAATGTTGTTACAGATTTCTAGTAGCCAGAGTGAACATGTAATAGAAAGAACCAAATAAAAACAGAGTGGATAATAGAAATCCCTTGAAATGAAAGAACCCTTTGCTCTGTCCGACACAGGAGAAAATGAACGACTGAGATGTATGATCAAGCAGACTCTGGCGGACAGTGGGAGCCCAAAGAAGATTGATCCTGTGGATGAGAAAATTTGTGCTGCTAGCTTGTACGATGTCACACTGCCAGAGAGGGAGAGAGAGGTAAATCGGTTAGAGATTGAAAAATTAATTGTAATAAGTACATTTGTGAAGCATCATAATTGTAAAATCAGGCGCTCGTCGAAATAATAAAATGGAAGAAATCACCATTTTACCGCTGGTTCGAACATTTTTATAGAATCTTTATCTTTTGCCTCAGCACATTTCATGTCCATTTATAAACACCTTTCTGTGTGGATTTTATGGAACATTTTTGATTAAAGGCACAAAAATTGTAAATTTACTTCTACAGACAATAGTGTTCACAGAATGTGAGTGGGTGGTTGGAGGGCGCCACTGGTATGTCCTACTTCTTTACCTTCACTTTGATGTTTCAGTTTGTAGGTCTGTCTTACTTTTCCCCAGCACTAAATGACCATTATTGTGTTGATGTGCTTTTCTCTACCTAAACAGACGCACAAACGAACAAACAAACAGACAAACAAACAAACAATTGAACAAACTGTGTGAGTAAAAATACGTATGTCCTTGTTGTGCAGGTGAGCAGACTGAGGAAAGTCCTGTCGGAGGCTCAGGAGAGAGTGACTTCCTTACAGCAGAAGAATGATGAGTTGACACAAGTTGTTACCTCACTCAACAGGTCAGACTGATGTCTGTCTGTGTGTGTGTATGTGTGTGTGTGTGTGTGTGTATGTGTGTGAATGTGTACTTGTGTGTTTGTGTGTGTTTTTTTGTCTGTCTGTCTGTCTGTCTGTCTGTCTGTCTGTCTGTCTGTCTGTCTGTCTGTCTCTCTCTCTCTCTCTCTCTCTCTCTTTCTCTCTCTCTTTTTCTCTCTCTCCCCCCTCACTCTCTCACTCTCTCTCTACCTCTCTCTCACATTTTTCTCTCTCTCTTTTCCCCTCTTTCTGTCTGTCTGACTGTACTACAGTGTGTTCTGTTTCAATGCTACTGTCTTTGCTTATGGCTGATAAATGGGTTGGTGTGATTAAATGGTAAAGTAAAGTTTTGAATCCCTTTCAAGACTGATTTTATTTTTGAAGCAGGACCCCTGCCGGATGTATGTACCATCCACCTTATATATGTCTGAGCCTGTAGTGACTGAGAGATTTGAACCAGGTTCATCCATGTCATACTCATAGTACAGCACAATATCTACTGGGAGAATGACACTCCTCATTGTTATAGCAGATATTGGAGGTGGATGAGTGGTGGATGCTATGGTGTGGTGTGCTCTTTCTTTCCTATCAAACAGCTGTCGCCCTTATCTCTCCTCCTTTTTGGTGTTTTTTACTCTCTTGTAACACCTGTAATGTTCGGCACGTATGTGATCTAATTGTTTTGCGAGTTCTGTAAAACAGGGTATTGGAGGAATGCAGTTCACGGAACAGGTTTGTGATTTCTGCTTTTTGCGTTGTATTTTCATTTCTTTTGCGTTTTGTGGACAATTGTGAAATGCATGAGATTTCTGATTGTCTCTGCAGTTATTGGAGTAGGCGTTTAGTGGGTGCTCTGGTGTGCTCCCTCTTTCCTATTAAACATCTATCGTCTTGATCTCTCCTCCTTTTTTGTGCTTGTTGGTCTCTTGTAACACCGCTAGTCTTCAGCACTTAGCTGACTTTATTGTGTTACAAATGCTGTAAAACTCTTACTAAAACGAATACCTTCGTATGTCTCTTGGAATTTTGCACCCTACTCAGTCGGGAGTGATCTGTACTAGAAGACGGGCTGACCAAGCAGCAAAACCTCCTGAATTATCTAATCTAAATTGTGTCGATATGGGCGTAAAACACATACATTATTATTACATGTACCAATAGCCGACTACTCAAGAGATCTAGTAGAGAAGAAAAAGAAACAGTCAGATACACCTTTACACCTTCTTTGATTCCAAATGTACTGACGATGTCTCTCCTTTGGAGCATGTGAAGGAGGTCACAATCAGAAGGTGGGTGGTTGGCGGGTGCTCTGGTGTGGTTTGCTTCTTTTTCCTATCAAACATCTATCGTCCTTATCTCCCCTTCTTCTTTTTTATGTTTGTTACTCTCTTGTAACACCTCTTTCTTCTGGCGTTCATATGACCTTAATCAGTTGCGAACGCCGTAAAACCCTCTACTAAAACTTTTTTAAAAATCAGAAGGGAGGGAAGTAGTACTTGGGCTTTGTACTTACTCTATATTGTCTACCGCTCAGGCAAAGCTGTATACTACCATGCATACTGGTTTAAGATCGTCTGTCAAGACGCAAAAGACTATCATATCAATATTACATGTAGGCGTGAACAGCACAAACCTGGTCTTCCTTCAGTGACAGAACAGCATCTAGTAAAACAGCATCTAGTACACTGCTTGTCAACGTTTTTATGATCACTGCTCACTTCTGCCACCCTTGGGAAGCTATCATTTTTGGGTACTGTGTACTGGCCAGCTTCAAGGAATTTCCAAGCATGGCATTAAATAATGTCTACTACTACCGAAGTGATCCCCTCGGCACTTTCAAAATTGTCAAATCGCCCACTTGTGGTGGGTGCGTGTGGTTGACGATGTCTCTGGTGTGGCTTGCTCCTGTTTTCCTATCAAACACCTATCGCCCTTATCTCTCCTTTTTGTGTTCGTTACTCTCTAATAAGACCTCTAATCTTCGACACTTATATGTGACCTAAATGTGTTGTAAATGCCGTAAAACACAGATTAAAACTAGAACCATTAATGGGTGATACCGCCCAGCTTGACAAGCCTTGGTCTAGCGTGAGGCCACACCGGAGGGTTAACTTTGGTATCTCCATCTACTTGATCACAAAGTATTCTGTCGGCATTTTTAAAAGTACAGTATATGCACTTTTTTCAATTTTATAGGAGAGCCAAAAAAAGAAAAACCCAACCCCCCCCCCCCCCAAAACCCCCCCACAAAACCCAGCAGCATCAGCCCAAAAACTGGATGTTGTTGCCAAGGAAAGAAGATCTTTGCACACGTCCCAAGTCAATATTTTTAAGAATACAATTTTGATAATCACTTTGTTAAATGTTGTTTTCTCGGTATCAACATTCCTTTTTTTGGCTCTCCTGTAAAAATTGGAATAACTGCACGTACGGTGTTTTAAAAACTGACGGCAGGATTGTTGTGTTGATATCAGTAATCGGCCACTCGTGGATGATACCCACCATCTACCGAGCTCTCTGACCTCTCTATCACAGAGCGTTTACTCCTGTCTCTATTCTCTCCTCTCGGTGTCAATTATTATAATTTGTGTGGCGAGGTCTGCCTATCTGAACCAGTCACGTCAACTTTGTTAGCTCTATTCGTTGTAGTCTTTTGGTGAATGTTTTCGCAGGTATGGATACTGATGATGATCCTGGGTAAGTTCGAGTAAGCTGGCTAGTTTTGTTGCTTTGCTTGAGAAATGGGCGTGAAGCAAGTGTAGTGAATATGTTCTGAGTCTTCCAATAAGTGAAAAATAAAAGTTTGAATCCCTCAGATGGAAGATTCTTTTGTGTCGTATCT
Source organism: Aplysia californica (assembly GCF_000002075.1). NCBI lineage: Eukaryota > Metazoa > Mollusca > Gastropoda > Aplysiida > Aplysiidae > Aplysia > Aplysia californica. The sequence goes on along the minus strand of NW_004797990.1, from coordinate 193,752 downwards.
CACATCTTTGTTTTGGCGTGTTCCCATCTCAGCCCGAGTTTGCTCTAACAGACGGCGTCGAAGAAACTCATCTTCTTATTGATCTAGTGAGGGCGTAAAATATATAGTCATTTTGGGATCTGTTGATGTTCTGGAAACGTATTTTAAGTTTGCTGAACAGATAACAGAATCAAGCCTCCACCTGCACCCCCCTTCCAAAAAACGACAACAACAAACAACCTAAACAAAACAAACAAAAACGGACCCCCCCCAACAATCAATCAATCAATCAATCAATCAATCAATCAATCAATCAATCAATCAATCAATCATCAAGCAAACAAACATAAGAGAGTTACGGGGAGGTGAGCTCTTTTCCTTGGTGTGCTCTATTTTAATATCAGTGTCAGTCATGTTTTGATATGTTCGTGTTACAACATGGCTATTGTGCCATTGCGTTGTATCTGACTGGCCTGCAACTACAAGTCTTAATCGTAAGTGATTGCAGTCAGTTTCTATAATCTATGCTCCTTTAGCAACTTGGACGTTCTTTATCTTCTAGTCGACTGACTTTCAACTACAAGTAGAGGCTGACAGTTTCTAGTTTCTATATGCTCATAAGGAAAATGGCCATTTATTGTTTTATCTGACTGATCTTCAACAACAAGTGAAGTCTCACAGTTTCAATATCCTATACGTGTGTGTGAAGTCTCACAGTTTCAATATCCTATACGTGTGTGTGAAGTCTCAGTTTCTGTATACCCTATACGTGTGTGTGAAGTCTCACAGTTTCTGTATACCCTATACATGTGTAATATGGCTATTGTCTTCTGGCCGACTGGCCCTGAAACTACAGGTAAACAGCTGTTTTTCTATCGAGTCTCAACAACTCTTTGCCGTTTTCCGAGGGTTATGATCGCGCAGTATCCCTTGGTCCTAGACTCTACTGTTCCCACAGGTTCAGGCAGACGTTCGTATGAAATTATTCTCTGATGTTGAGGCAGTTTGTGCGCATCTTTTAAACACCTTCCCTTCCTTGCCCGAGATCTTTAAAAGTCGTTCAGAAGAAGTGAAGTAGGTCTGGCAGTGAAAGTGTTAAAGAAGCGTTATTGATTTTGTTGTTTGTTTTGTTCTTGATGGAGATGCGGGTGGTTTGAGGGCGCCTCTGGTAGGTCATGCTTCTTTACTTTCCCTCTGATGTTTGTGTCTTACTTTTTCCCAGCACTAAATGTCCATTATTATTATTATGCCGACATACTTCATCGAACTCGGGTTTCTTGCGTGCGATGGCGAAGCGACTAACGGCTACACCACAAACGCCGGTAGCATAGAAGTTAAAGTGAGAATCGAATCGCCGTTTCCCCCCCCCATCTTCGCAACAAAATTGAGACGCGGAAATCATATTATAGATCTAGCTACTGTAGGCTTCTACTTATGAGATAGGTAATGACTGACGGAAAAAATCCCGTACGTCGTTGTTGATAGTGATAGCACTGTAGAAGGAAGCGTGCCGGTTATCACATCAGCTGTCGTTATCACAGTACAGCGAGGCCGGGTTAGATGGGTCGATTGATTAAAACAAAACAAGAAAGAAATAGAAAGAGCGTGTGTCGGATGGGAGGTCGTTTGTGGCTGCTCTCATTCAACAATTAATTTGATCTCTTCTATTTCTTTTTTCTGTTAATGTTGTCCCAATCTGTTCTTTGTGAAAGTGGGTAGTTGGCGGGTGCTCTGGTGTGGTTTGCTCCTTCTTTCCAATAAAAAGTTTATCGTCTCTATCTCCCCCTCCTTCTTTTTTGTGTTTGTTACTCTCTTGTAACACCTCTAATCTTCTGCACTTATATGAACTTATTGTGTTGTAAATGCCGTAAAACACTTACTACTAAGACTGTTCTTTGTGAAATTTAATGTGTCTGTTGACATACAGCTCGACTTACTGGCTTGTTGCTGCTAAACTGGGTGAACTGTCCCTTATTTTATTGTTGTTTTTACTTCCTTTCCGATTATCTCTACTCGCGGATGATTGACGAGTGCTTTTTTATGGTTCGCTCCGTCTTTCCTATCACATCATATTGTCTTTCGTTCTTTTCTATCCTCCTTCTTTTCTTTGTGTGTTATCCTTTAACAACACCTCAAATGTTTGACACTCTGTTTTCGTCTTGTAAGCGCATTAATTTTTTTTCTTCTGAAATCTTAAAAATCAAACAAACAAAAACAACAAAAACACCCTCAATCTATTTCTGTTTCCTTAGCTCAGTAAGGAGACTTTTCTGTCGATCTTATGATTCCTGCGTGAACGTTTTACATGGCCATTCTTGTGACTTGGGGAAAAGTGAGGAAAATTCGTGTAAAGTGCTTTTCTCCGGGTCACTTCGTCAGACCCCTGATAGGATTCAAACCTACGGCCTTACGATCGAGAATCCGAGAGCCTGACCACTGAAGTAAAGTAAAGTTGTTCCCGCATCCGGTCTGGACATTAGGGATTGCCTTGTTAGTGAGACAACTTCCTGGGCCTTCGGCATATTGTGGTAGGGTGACCAGTTCCTTTACACGCCGCCTTTACTTCCCCAACTCGAAGTCGGGTACCCATTACTGCTGGGTGGGCAGGAGGGGGCACAAAAACCTCGTGTCCGAATCGAGGTTCGAACCCGGACTTTCCGCTTCGGAGACGAGCGCATTAACTGCTCCACCCCTGCACCCTCCAACCACTAAAGTAATACACTGTTATTACTGAAACTCCAATACTCCAACTGGTTTAAATCTCTGGTCTCTCCTTTAAGGTCAAGTGGTAGATCGCTTTGGGCAGCGCCTGCTGTCTATCAGTTCCCGAAGGTCATTTCACAGAGATAATGATGGCGTGTCTCTAGCGCGCGAAAATACTGGTGATGTTCCCGTTGTCTTACTTACTGGGGTTCTAGCCAGTGGCTGGTTTGTATACAAGGCACTGT
>NW_004797990.1:185825-188325 GCF_000002075.1 Aplysia californica | reverse complement strand
ACCTCAAGAAAAAATCTTTACTTACTTCCTTCCCTCAAGAAAAAAACCCCATTCACGTCTTTCATTTCTTCAAGAAAAACCTCAAGAAACAGTCTTTTTTTCGTTCCTTCCATCAAGAAAAAGAAAACAACCTTCACGTCATTCATTCCCTCAAGAAAACCCCCAAGAAAGAATCTTTACTTCATTCCTTCCCTAAAAAACCCCCACAAAAACAACAACAAAAAACAACCAACCTTCACTTTATTCATCCTCCCCCAAGATTAACCTCAAGAAAGGATCTGTACTTTGTTCCTTCCCTCAAGAAAAAGAACGAACAACCTTCACTTTATTCATTCCTTCAAGAAAAGCCTCAAGGAAAAATCTTTACTTCGTTCCTTCCCTCAAGAAAAAAACAACTTCGCTTACTTCCTTCTCTGGAGAAAAACCTCAAGAAATACTACAAGAAAGAATCTTTACTTCGTTCCTTCCCTGCTGAACCCCCCCCCCCCCCCCCCCTTCATTTCATTCATTCTCTCAAGAAAAACCCCAAGAAGAATCGTTTTTTCTCTCCCCCCCCCCCCCCAATCCTCAACCGTCGATCGTGCGTAGCTTCCTTCGATTAGCGGTACGGTATGTCGTGATTGTTTGTCGTGTGTGGAGGCGTGCGCGCGTCGTGGTGCCGTGGTGTGTGGCAAGAACGTGGAAGTGGAAGAGAAAGTCAATCGGATATATCAGATTAGCTGTACATTTATGTATTTGTTGGTGGAGGAGGGTGTGAATGAAAGGGGGATTTCCTGTCCACAGCGGTGCGTCAATGTTATCGTCTTTCTTTGACTTTTTTGGTACCTCTTCGTTCGTTTTTTTGTTGTTGTTAAAAAAAACGTTTTTTTGTTTTGTTTTTCTCTTTGAAGGAGAAATGTTTTTTAAATTTGGAACGTGTCACAAGTTGTTGGTATAGATCAAAGTACTTAGTAATAATATTAGAACTTTGCCTATTCGTGTGAGGTCGCCTTTTGAGGTAAGTCAAGCAGTGATGTCACCAGTGATTGGTATGGTTAATTTGGTGTCAACAACTCTCTCCCTTATATATACAATTTATATTTAAATATTATATAATATATTTATTTATTTATCTATTGAATAATACATATAGATATTATATATATATATATATATTCGTGTTGCTGTTATCCTGATACATGCCATGCAAACGTGTAAACTTATGCCAACTCACCCTGAACAGTGAATAGCAATGGTGTCAGACTTTATTATTTTTTACTGTGGTTCTTTATATGCACTGTACTTATGGACTCACACACACACACACACACACACACACACACACACACACACACACACACACACACACACACACACTCACACACACACACACAGATACACACACACACAGACACACACTCACACACACACACACACACACACACACAGATACACACACTCACACACTCACACACACAGACACACACACTCACACACACATATATACTTATACATACACACAATCTATCTATCTCTCTCACACTGCTACTGACTGACGTGTCTGTTAGTGTTTGAGCGCCTATAAATTGCTGCTTGCACTGTATGCTTCCCAGGAAGTTGAGGTTGTTTCAGAATGCTCTCATTCTCAGGTCTGCTGGGGTAATAGTATAGATTGTGAAGCGCATAGAGCTCGCTGTTGAGCGGGGATTTGCGCTGTACGAATGCTATTTATTCCTAAAGGTGGGACATTAACAAGTTCTTATGCACAGTATAATTGTAAATGTGCTGATTCATCAATGTCATGCTCACAACTGTGCCTGATCTACTACAGGGAACTGCTGCTTCGTCCTTCCTAATCCTTACTTTCGTCATTTTCCTCTACTTCATTTTTATGTTTGTCACACTCTTGTGACCTGCTATTTCCAGGGTGCCTTGATAGTCGAAGCTGACTTTGTGCTGTTGAAGCTAGAGAGTTGAGCAGAGTAAGCCTGATTCCCCTTAAGGACTTCTCTGTTGACATCCACTCCTTGGCGGTCATATGACCTTATGCAGTTGCGAGCGCCGTAAAACCTTACTAAAACTAAAATATCTCACTCTCTCACTCTCTGTCTATTGATCTAACGTTCTCTCCGTCCGTCCCTCGCTGTATATTGCTTTAAAAATTCTATCTGTCCGTCGATCTCTATCGGATCCTCTCTCCCACTCTCTCTCTGTGTCTCTCTTTCTCTCCTCCTGTCTCAGAGTTACTCTCTCTGTCTCTCTCTCTCTCTCTCTCTGGGTGGTTGACAGGTACTCTGGTGTGGTATGCTCCTTCTTTCCTATCAAACATCTATCGTCCTTATCTCTCTGTCTTCTTTCTGTGTTTGTTACTCTCTTGTAACACCTCTAATCTTAGGTACGTGTTTCACCTTATTGCGTTGGAAGTGCCGTATGTCTGCCTCTCTTTTACACATCATGCTTCAGTATCACTTCTGTCTGTCTGTCTATTTGTCCGTCTATTTACATTCCCCCCTCCTCCCCC
>NW_004797990.1:179353-185686 GCF_000002075.1 Aplysia californica | reverse complement strand
ACTCGTATCTTTCAGTGACTTTGTGTCTCTCTGTCTTTCTGTCTCTGTGGGTGGTTGGCGGGCGCTCTGGTGTGGTTTGCTTCTTCTTTTCTATGAAACATCTGTAGTCCTGATCTCCCCTTCTTCTTTTTTTATGTTTGTTACTCTCTTGTAACACCTCTAATTTACTGGCGCTCATATGACCTTATGCTGTTGCGAGCGCCGTAAAACCTCTACTCAAACTAAAACTGTCTTTCTGTCTTTCTGTCTCCCTGTCTCTGTCTTTCTGTCTCTCTGTCTCCCTGTCCTTTTCTGTCCCTACTTCGCTGTCTCTTTCGTCCCTACCACAGTTGATGAGCTGACATGACGTAGTGCTTTGAGTACCAAGAGATGATCATGCTCAGGAAGAAAGCAAGTGAATCGCTGTCGTCAGTCTGCGGACAAACTTAATTCCTCAGAGGAAAAACCTTGATTTTGTGTCCCAACGCTCATCTATAGTTACCTAGAAAGGAGTATGCGATATTCTTGGTCGTAAGTTGTTTTTGCGTAAATCGATTTTGCTGTTTAAAAACATGGTGTCAGAAGATACCACATAACGGGACCCCCCTCCCGTCTCCTTTTTTTTCACCCAATGATGAGTGTTGTCAATGAGTTGTTGTCCTTTTTTTTTGTTTCAATAGTGAGTCGAATCGTGGGACGTTTTGTATTTTTTCCCTCGATTCTATGAAGTTTTTTAATGTGAAGAAAAAAGTAACAACTGATTGTAGTTAGGCATTGATCACTATCTCGGTGGAAAAGCGCTAAAGCGATGTAATTTAATTTTTTAGAATTATTCAGTGAAAATTTTTTAATTCGTGTCATATTTGACATTTATGCTTGAGTAATATGCCCATTAAGTCAGAGTATATCGTCAAAGATGACTGTTGTGAGAAACACAGATCACCTGCCCGTAGATAATGCCCCCCCCTCCCAACCCCCTTGAGAATAGCTGTTTAAAAAATATTGTTATTTTCATGATTTTTTTTTATCCCTTTTGTCCCCTGTGGGGGTATGACTCCTAGCTAAGTCTTCATAGAATGATTTCTAGTATTCAAACCAACCAAGCTTTTGAAGCGAGTGGATAGAGGGCGCCAGTGGTAGGTCCTACTTAAAAAAGCAAAACTTCCCCACTGTTATTTTTATCGGTTTGTCTTACTTTTTCCCCAACAGTAAATGGCCATTATTGTGCCGACGTGCTTCTCTTTATTTACTCAGTCAAACATACATTTGTGGGTGGTTGGCGGGTGCTCTGGTGTGGTTTGCTTCTTCAGTCCTATCAAATATCTATCTTACCCCCCCCCCCCCCCCGGGGCAGTGCCACTGACTGAAGTGTCTTTAGGCCATTCCCAAAGGGGGGACATTTCTCGTTCAAGCATAGTTGAATTGTAAATGGGCTGACTCATGTCACGCTCATAACTGTGCCTGATCTACAACAGGGAACTGCTGCTTTTTCTTTCCTGATCCTTACTATTGTCATTTTCCTCTACTTCTTTTGTATGTTTGTCACTCTCTTGTGACCTGCTATTTTGGGGTGCCTTGATAGTCGAAGCAGACCTTGTGCTGTTGAAGCTAGAGAGGTGAGCAGTCTAAATCTGATTCCCTGTAAAGACTTCTCTGTTGACACCCACCCCTTGGCGCTCATATGACCCTATGCAGTTGCGAGCGCCGTAAAACCCTCTACTATAAAAAAACCCACCAATATCTATCTTCTTTACCTTCCCTCCTTCTTTTTCGTGTATGTTACTCTCTTGTAACACCTGTAATCTTCGGCACTTATATGACCTTATTGTGCTGCAAGTTGCAAGTGTCGTAAAACTCTTACTAAAGCTAGAAACAATCATTTGACCTTAGTTGTACGATTGTTTTTGTTGTGTCTGATCCTTCTTGTGTCTTAGCACTTTTTAGAAATGGTGATCTCAAAACAGTCACGTCAAATTAGGAGTTCGTTGATTACATTTTTTTCGGGTGAGGGGGGGGGGGGGTGAGTGGAAAACGCGCCTTGAATAACAGTCTAGACAGTTGAGTTCCAGACTGCAACTTTAGCGAATGTTGATTTCACAATAATTCATTGGATTCCTGAGAACAATACAAGGTCAAGTTTTGCTTAACGTAGAAAAACGGCAAAAGACATGGAATTAAGTCAATATATTTGCTTTTTGAAACGCTGCATTTTTTTCCCTTTTTATCGCAACGCCATTGACGATAGAGTGCCAGTATTTGTAGATAGCAAGAACTCAATTGTCGCCATTTTGGACTTGGGCACAGTCTTGTTCTTAGATCATCAATTATTGGGTTCTAATGTTAAGATAATCAGAGGGATATGGTCTCTTGAGTCCGAGAAATTCATTACTGACGTTTTGCGTGGTGCTGGTTGTTGCGATATACGTCAGGTCGTGACACTTTCATGACCTGAGTGAGAATCGATCAAAGCTGTATACGAGTAACGCATGATCGTCTGTCCCCCTAAGACACTGTGTGAGCTCCCGATGTCGACCCTTGAAGCGGTGTCCCCTCTCTTCTCACGCCAGTCACTGGCCTCATGAATATGTCGTTGTCCTCATCATGGTAAAGTGCTGACACCGCGATCTCATAAATCTGCCAGAAGAATGTCTATACAGTTTTAGAGGTCAGAGGGAAGGAATTGTGCGTGCTTGATTTGAAAAGTACGTGTGTTTCAGAATGAAAAGTGACCCGTTGTCTGCTTAGTCTCGGTATCATGCAGATTATCGTATTGTAATTGTAGATGTTTTACGCCCCGATTGACACAATTTAGGAACTGCGTCGACAGAGTCAGTCCGGCCTGAGAAGCATTACAGTCTTCTTCTTCTTCTCGATCGCATCACAAGTCCGGTATCTGTCATATTATTATACTGGGCCGTCCTGCTCACCCCCCCCCACCCCACCCCAAAGCAGTGCCACTGACTGAAGCTGACTTTAGGCCATTCCCAAAAGGGGGATATTAACATGTTCTTATGCGCAGTAGAATTGTAAATGGGCTGATTTATCAATGAATGTCATGCTCATACCGTGCCGATACAACATAGGGGGAACTGCTGCTTTTTCTTTCCTCATCCTTACTACCGTCAGTTTTCCTCTACTCCTTTTGCATGTTTGTCACTCTCTTGTGACCTGCTATTTCTGGAGTACTTGATAGTCAAAGCAGACTTTGTGGGCTCTCGTGGCCTAGAGGTTAAGGTGTTGGCCTCTCGTTCAAAGGTCCCTGGTTCGAATCCGGGTAGCGACCGAAACATTTTCTTCTCTAAAATTGTCTCCTTTCACCTCCTTTCCAGCTCTCTAGCAATGTTCTGTTGTCTGCTTTCAATTCCACTTTCTGCCCCCACCCCCTCACCTCCTTTGCCCCCTCCTCTGGGCTCCTGACTCTTTCTGCAGCCTTTCTACTGCTACTCCTTGGTTCCTCCTTACTGCAGTCTTTCTGCCACACCCCTGATCTTCTGGTAGGAAAGATCTACACCTAGCCTTCTCGGACAAGGGCGACAAATCTCGGAGGGCCCGTGTGCAAGTTGCGCACGTTAAAGATCCCTTGGTGGTCTAAAATCGATAAAAGTAGGCTTCGGCCGCCACCCGGGCAAAATTCCAAATTTCCAAAAACTGAAAAATATTAGGTGTGTCCCGCGCGCTCATATGACCTATGCAGTTGCGAGCGCCGTAAAACACTTTACAAAAACAAAAAACAGACTTTGTGCTGTTGAGGTTAGAGAGGTGAGCAGAGTAAGCCTGATTCCCCGTTTGAATTTCTCTGTTGACATCATGCCCTTGGCACTCATATGACCTTATGCAGTTGCGAGCGCCGTAGAACCTTACTAAAAACTAAACTAAAACGCCCTGCTCAGTTCATCTGTTGGTCCGTACAGCTTCTCTTGTATTGTTCATGAGATTGGCCAAGTTTCCTGTCTCAGGACCCTGTGTGTCTTGCTCTGCTGAAGGATTTGTTCCACAGTTTGGTCCGATTCTCCACACTGGCATTTTGTTGATTGTGATTGTGCAGTATCCCAGCACAGTGTGTGCAGGTTGTATGGGACACATTCTCTTCTGAGCCTGTATAGCACATCAGCTTGATTGGTTTGACTCGTTTGCTTTTTTTTTCCAACGTGACCAGCATTATTCTCTATTTCTGATGAAACGCAGGTGACTGGAGGGCGCTGTTACCTCTGGTGTTTCTGTCTATCCGCCTTGTGTTTTTTTTTAATCCTTCACGTGGATGGTTGACCTTTGCTCTGGTGTGCTTTGCCCCTTCTCTCCTATCAAACATCTATTGTCTTAATCTCTCTCCCCCATCTTTTCCTTGTATGTTATTCTCTAATCTTCGGCACTCTTATGACCTATTTGTGTTGCAGGTTCCGAAAACCTCTTACTCAAAGGAAATAATAAAGAGACTTGGACTTTAAACAAACCGTCACTGTGTGGATAATAATATACCTCTCTTTACGAAAAGTCAACTTCAGACTGACGGAATGTTTCTTACCGTGCTGAGTCTCCCAACTCTACTATTCCACACACAGCTAAGGTTGACTCTCGTTCGATACTTTCACGTAACTGGAGTCCGTGTCGTTTACACAGCTACTGATAAAGCTTTCGCATTCGTACGACCCTCGCGCGAGCCGCATTGCTGATTTAGTTCCCTGCGTCTCAGTCTTTGATTGCCTGTGGAGATTCAAAGCCTGTCATTCTTTAGGATGTTAATTATAAAATATTGAGCGTTTATGTTGTTTAAGGGTGTCTGGTGTATACTGGTGTGTGGGCCAGCAGTTCAGGTGTACTAAGCACACAACTTGACAATGATTTTTTTAAACCCTGAGATTTTATCTGTGGCATCAATTAATTGCATGTGTGCTCAAGAAATAATTTGTGGAAATTCGAAATCGATATGTTTAAATATCAAAACATAACATAAAGCGATGATTAATCCGGGTACGGTACAAAGGAATGGAACCATTTTTTATTCTCCTATAAAAAAAGAATACTTTTGTTTTGGGCTTGGAGCAATTGAGCGACTTACCGACGTTATGTCTGTGATGTAAGGGCTAGTTGATGTTTTGGTGGGGTTTTTCTTGGGGGGGGGGTTGTTTGCCTTACACACAAACGACATGAATGTGATTCCCATGAGGGAAAAATCTTCTGCCATGTGTCTGTGCTTTTTTCCCGTGCCCCATGCGGGTCGGGTCAGATCTAAACTCTCCGGCAGGGGGGAAGGTCCTCTCTAAATCATTATCTGATGAGTATTTTTAGACATTATAAATGTATAATAGTGCTTGATGAAGCCCACGTGTGGGTGGTTGGCGGGTGCTCTGGTGTGGTTTGCTTCTTCTTTCCTATCAAAGATCTATCGTCCTTATCTCCCATTCTTTTTTATGTTTGTTGCTCTCTTGTAACACCTCTAATCTTCTGGCGCTCATATGACCGTATGCAGTTGCGAGTGCCGTAGAACCTCTACTAAAACTAAACTAAAGAAGCCCACGTGGGACGCTCAATGTTAAAAACAATCACGAAACGACAAATGCAGTTTTCGGGACACCCGAATAGACATAAGGAACATCTAGCTCTCACTGGCAAAATTGAGGGCAAGCGAGGCAGGGCTAGGCCCAGAACAACATACTTAAGGAACCTAAACAAATGGGTAACAGGGAAAGATCAGGGAAATGTAGCTTTTTTGAGAACATCCGAGCAAAGGAATGAATGGAAAACCATGATCGCCGATGTCTGTCGCAGATCTGGCTCTGGGTGATGATGATAAAGGTGTAAAAACAAAGTACAAGAAACTTTGTATCGGAACTACAAAACGTTGTGCAGAGTTGCCTCAACCGTAGCTTGTATATCCTGTACGTATTTTTAACTCTGACTGGGTTGACACATTTCCGAGTTCTCACACCACTTGCGTGGGTGGTTGGCGTGTGCTCTGGTGTGGTTTGCCGTAAAACCTCTACTAAAACAAAACACCACTTGCTCGTTTCCAATCGGAGGTGGACCTTAATCGGTGGCTCAGATTCTCGTGATGTGTTGAAAGGGGCGTTGAACCCACACCATGGCACACTTCTGTCCGCTGAACGCTGCCCGTCGTGCCATACTGTGGTCACACCACTTGCTCGTGTCCAATCGGAGGTGGACCTTGTATCGGTGGCTCAGATTCTCGTGATGTGTTGAAAGGGGCGTTGAACCCACACCATGGCACACTTCTGTCCGCTGAACGCTGCCCGTCGTGCCATACTGTGGTCACACCACTTGCTCGTGTCCAATCGGAGGTGGACCTTGTATCGGTGGCTCAGATTCTCGTGATGTGTTGAAAGGGGCGTTGAACCC
>NW_004797990.1:175118-177382 GCF_000002075.1 Aplysia californica | reverse complement strand
CCCCTCCCCCCCCTCTCTCTCTCTCTCTCATATCACCCATTCCCTTCCCCCGCTCTTGGAGTCTCTGACTGTGGAGAGGCCAGTGAGTTCAGAATCAAACAGTATGACGTCAGTGGATGGTTCACGTGTTCTATTTGGTGTGGTTTACTCCCTCTTTTCTGTCCAAAGTCTATCGTCCTTTTCATCTCTTTTCCTTAATTTCTTTTTCTTTTTCCAGTATCGCCTCTAATCTACGACACTTACAATGTATAATGTACCCCATTTGGGTTGCAAGTACTGTAAAACCCTTTTAACAACCAAATTAATGACTAAACAAAATAAAAACAACTACCGCAAAAAACACCCAACAGCAACCCCCCAAAAAAAAACAAAAACAAAACAACAACAAAAAAACAAAAAACCCAACCCCAAAACAAAGACAAAAGAAAGCAACAAAAAACAACATCCCAATAAAACAAGAAACAAACCAAACAAAACAACTACAGCTTAAAAGTGTTGCGACGACCTTGGTCTGAGTAACTGTTCCCGAGGTTTAGTGTGGAGCTTTGATTGGCTCGGATTGGTCAACCTACTTCTGTTCTTTCTGTCTTGTATTTCTGTCTGTCCTACATTTTCTCCGAGTACTAAATGTGAGGCAGCGTGGTGGAATCAGGCTCTCGTCAGAAAAATCAAAGTGACGAAACTTGCATTTTTCTGCAGGTTTGTGAATTTTTATCAAATTTTTGTTTTTTGGCTCACCTTTCATGCCCATTTAAAAACTAAATACTGTGTTGATTTTTTTGAAAAACGTTGATTAAAGGCATGAAAGATGTAAATTTAAATCTTCAGTTACCACGAACTCTTAAGCTAAGGAAATAACTAATCTTTGGCGGCCATTTTTTCACTAATTTTACCTCTGAAAAGAGGTGACTTCCACCTCCTTCTTTCGCAAATATCTCGACTATTATTCAAGACAAATGGATATTTTTTTTCCACCCAAATAAAGACAAGCGAACAAGCTTTAGGATGATACCAATAACTCTACATGCCCAAACATTGACGAGAGCCTGATTCCACCACGCTGCCTGACAAATGGTGGCTATTGTGCCAGTCTCCTAAGATAGCTGCCATTAAGTCAGAGCAAGGATATTTCAGCTACTGGTGAGGTTCCAGACTCTTGTCTTTAATGTCCTTGTTCAGACGTGGTTCTAAATGGCAGCTATCTAATAGAGATGAAGATGAGGGATTTTTTTAGGGTTTTGTTTGTTTGGATGCGTGAATAAAGAAAAGCGCATCTACTGATGTGCAAGAGCAAAACGAACACTACAGTTTTCCATAATTTATAGTCCTGGAAACATGTTTATCAATAACGTAGCTTAACTTCAATCAAAGAATGTAGCAAGTACATAATACTAATAGTAGTAACATTATGATGAAAAATGAATAAATACCTATACCCACCTTCACCCTCCCGGCCAAAAAATAAAGAAAAAAGAAAACGAAAAATCAAAAGATCAAATATTATTGAATAATAATATTAAATAAATAGATAAATAGATAAATAAATAAGAAAAGACCACTCCCCCAAAGCCAACAATAAACCAACTTACCTCCCTTACCCCCCAAAAAAACCAACAACAACAAAAAAACAACAAACAAACAAAAAAAACAACAACAACCGCAACCGCAACCATCCCCAAACAAAAACAAACTAAAAAAACAAACAACAACAGCGACAAAGACAATGCGTAAAAATGAAGGAGAATGATCAGTCTTCAACATTTCAAATAATGAGAGGATAAATTGTCGTATTATAGGACTAGATGAAGAAATAGCTACGATATGAAAATAAATCCGAATGTCTTACAGGCCCACCGTTCTCTTCGCATCTCGATCAGATAACCGTTCTTTCGCCATACAGTTTAATAATAGTGGCAACTTTCTCCGGAAGGTCAATGACCGGTCTTGTTGATGTTTCACAAACTGTTATCTTGTCTTGTCCGCCTGAGACTTTCGTCACTCTAATGAATTTGTGTGTTATCTCAGCTATTTTTGTCATCTGTTGTTTTGTTTTTTCTTTTCTATTTTTTTCTTCTCATTTTCTTATTTTCATAAAATACATTATCAACGTGTCTGTCAAAGTGTTGTTGTTGTTCAGAAGCACATTGGTGGAAAAACAATGTACTGGTCATGTTGTAGGTGGCTGATTCCGTGTGTGTGATGGTATTATGTATACACTCCCTCCCCCCCTTCTCTCTCTCTCTCTCTCTCTCTCTCTCTCTCTG
>NW_004797990.1:172439-173901 GCF_000002075.1 Aplysia californica | reverse complement strand
CCCCCAGTAACACCTCTAAAAGTTCGATTCTTGTATATCCTATTTGTGTTGCATATACCGTAAAACTCTGAACAAAAACTAAAACGAAGATAGTTTTAGCAGGATCATACTGTAATAGCGTCATCAACGTCAGGTCCTGCCTCAGTTCAAACCCTGGTTCTCTCCGATACAATGGAAATACAACGGAAATCTGAGTTTCGTTTGCAAGACCCTTTATTGTGGGATGGAGATTTCCGAGTTGTTCAGTTGTTTGTTTTTCTCTCTTTTAAGACATGTCGACCTTTCACATTGGAGTGAGCATGGGTGGCTTTATAGGATTAATTTAATGCCCCTTTTATCTTTTTCCCACGAAATATGTCCGTCAGTGATAACTAGCCGTATGGTTCAGTCAGTTGTATGAGGACTACCTCTATTGTATCATTGGATCTTTTCCCCCGATACCTGGACTGAGAGCTAGTTGTCCTGATTCTTTGCTATGCCTTTGTTTGATTCTGTCTCTCTATCTTGTTTCTTTCTTCCCCTCACAAACCAGTGACCGTTATCGACTCCTCAAATCAAACAAACACTTCAGAGCCCCCCCCCCCCCCACACCCCTTCTTGTGGATAGTTGACGGTTGCTCTTGTGTTTTTTCCACCTTCTTTCCTATTGTCCTTATGTCTCCTTTTTTGTATGCTACTCTCGTATAACACCCATAGTCTTCGGTTCTTGCATGACGTTTTTGTGTTGTAAGTGCTCCATGAACCTTTAACTAAAACTTAAAAAGCACCACTCCTCCCCCTTTCCCGTCTCTACCTCCTCACTCATCGTTTTTTCCACCTCAGGGGTCCGATTCCCCAAATCAGATTCTATATATAGAGCCTATATACCGCCGGTATTGATCCTGTAAGAGCCTGTCGGAGTCCGTGCACTCACCAGCCGTCCAGCGGCACAGGAATGTCTCAAGGATGAGCGGGGACAGGCCTCTTCATCGACCTTTCTATTTCTGTCACTTTTTCTCTTTAAAAGATTAAATCATGGACCAAGTAGCTAAATTCTGAGACGCTTATGAATAAATGATGGTTGGAAAGGCACATGGAGAAACCAATTGGCCGAGAAATTGAGTCCTTAGTCAAATTTGGGTTGCGGTTGCACTAATTTTGTTTTGTTGTTTAAAACTTGTCGGACATGTTGAAAACTGGCGTCTGTGAGATCGCAAGGGCTTTGGCCGTTGCACGCAAACGCCGTGAGTTCGATTCCTGTTCTCTTCAGGAATATGTGTATGCACGATCTCCGTCTTTCTGCTGGGGTGTTGTAAATGCCTCTCGGTCTTGGTCGTCCTCAATAGGCCAGGTCGAGGCAGCCCTCCTCCTAAATGATCTAATTTTTGTCTCATGTTCACTCAGCCAGTTACACGTGGATGTAGGAGCAGAAGGGATAGACAATAGGGTGTTTTCTTGTGTCGTGTTTTCCTCCAGTTTCCCT
>NW_004797990.1:170951-172339 GCF_000002075.1 Aplysia californica | reverse complement strand
CTGTCCGAGAAATCACTGTCGTCCTCCGTGGCGGAGTCGAAAAACCCGATGCCTCATTTGGCGAGATTTGCTGGCGGAAGGCGTTTAGAGGAATTCTAATTCTCTCCTCCTGGTGGAGTGTTCTCCTTGTGGTTTGGCCTGTGGTGTCTTCCTGTTTGGATTTGTTCTTGACGTGTGGTCATTTTACCTGACTGTCGCTGGACTGTTGTGAGAGCGGCTCACGCTTAAATATCTGTCCGCGGATTGTTTGCATTTTCATACATTTCAGTCCTGTTTGTATCTGGAAAGAAAGTGGAAAGTGGGTTGGGACGGGGTGTGTGTGTGTGGGGATGGGGGGTAGGGGATAGGAGATGAGGTGTGACTCAAAGCTACACAACAACAACAACAACAACAGACCCCAGACCCCACAAAAAACCAGAGAAAAGAAAGAAACCAAAAACGAGGCATTATTTTGACATAGTTGCATATTAAAAGATGAAGAATTGAACATGAAGACTATTGCAATAATTTGTAAAAAAAATGAAAATCAAACAATACATTAAAATACGACTTCCTTCAAACTAGACCGATATTGTTTTTTGTCTCTCAACTGTTAGACTCTTAAATCGATCAGACAGAATTGTCTCCATGGAAAAATGTACTTTTAATATGATTCATATTAAACCTTTCTACCCCCCACCCCCTTTCCTTTTAGTTTTCTTTTTACGATGCGCATGTTTGTGACAGTGGGAGGTTGGCGGGTGCTCTGGTGTGGTTTGCATCTTCTTTCCTATCAAACATCTATCTTCCTTATCTCCCCTTCTTCCTTTTTATGTTTGTTACTCTCTTGTAGCACCTCTAATCTATTCTGGCTCTCATATGACCTTATGCTGTTGAGAGCGTCCTAAAACCTCAACTAAAAAAAATGTTTGTGACTGGAGGATGTGCCGTATTAACGTGTGCTTTGTCTTCGTTTCGTTCCAGTGATACTAGATCTATATTCCTAAAGAAACTGTTACCGGAGATATGTGGCCGTGTTCGCTGTAACTTCCAGGAAACTATTACTCAAAAGCAACTTTTTCCAACTCTTTTCTTTAAACCAATGAAGTAGTTAGTTGCCCTCACAAACTGTACCGATGCGAAGAGATAAATCAAATCATCGATGTCTTGATTATGTTGTGACTGTGTTGCCAACCGGAGAACTCGTTCTGGTGACTGTGTGTTTGCATTCCAGGGCAATTTGATTGAGGGGCATTTTATAGCTAGGTCTAATAATACCCCTTTTCATTCCTTAGATAGAATTTAAAACAAAAAGGACTACAAAAACAACAACAAAAACAACAACACAGAAAAAAGAACAAATTCTCAGCGAATTAGCAAGCACCGTAACGTAGACAACCCCCCCCCCT
>NW_004797990.1:165737-168404 GCF_000002075.1 Aplysia californica | reverse complement strand
AGAGAGAGAGAGAGAGAGAGAGAGAGAGAGAACGAGAACGAACTGGTATTGTATGTCAATGTGCTTCCATTAACTCAAATGCAAACCCGTTTTTACGAACTGTTTTGTAAGAAAACGCGACTTAATATTCGTTTCCGATTTTGAGAAAAATTAAAATTGTGGTTCTTTACCCAATTAGGCTACTGAACAATCATGAGCCGTTTTGTTTGTAAAATTATCGTAATATAAGGTTTGATTGATATGATTTATTGTAGTGTGGAATCTTTATTCGATTTTTATAATGTATAAATTGGTGAGATTTCCACACATTTTGGACAAATGCGACATGATATTCACGGTACAAGGAGGATTGGAAAGAACATCTAGTTTAACTCGAGGGAAGAACTTTACTAGTGTGCAGAGGATATGTTGCTTTTTGTCAGAAAAGATCTACCGCTTTTTTCACATTTTGTAATTTAAAAAAATGAACTTCATTTTCTGCAGTAGTTCCTTAAAAGGAAAAAATGTGTTTTGAGAAGAAAAAAAATGTTGACTCTGGAATGTGCCTCCCCTTTCTAGATACAAAGGTACTACTCCCAACATGCTTCTTTTCTGATCCTGTGGCCATCTGAGTTCCAGCCATACTTATAGCCTGTCGATATGGCAAAGAATGTACAGCTTTTTATCAATGGCCAAACTTTAAAAATGACATTTGTCGTGTTTTGTCTTCATACTGTTGGTATGACCAGTCATGGCTTTCCTCTCCCGCAGTGAGAGTCAGTGAGATAAGCGAGGAGGCTGACGCCAAGAGTCAGGAGTTAGCCAGAGAGAAACAGAGGTCCGGCCAGCTGGAGGTGAGAGAATAATACATATATTATTGTACCATTTTCTAACACTTGTGAGTTTCTCCTGTGCCAAGGGCTCATCTAAATTGCATCTTCCTTTTTTTAGCGTTATCGTGATGTGCGAAGGTGTGTGTGTGTGTGTGTGTGTGTGTGTGTATGTGTATGTGTGTGTGTGTGTGTATGTGTGTGTGTGTGTGTGTGTGTGTGTGTGTGTGTGTGTGTGTGTGTGTGTGTGCCTGCATGCTGCATGCGTGGGTGCACACATGTGTACATGTGTGTGTTATTCTCTTGTAACACCTCTGATCTTCAGAACTCAAAGGACCTTATTTTTTCTGCGAGTGCTGTAAAATTCTTAGTTAACACTTAAACTGAATTTGTACTAAAACTAAACGATACTGATAATTAATTAATTATGACCTTATTGTATTGCAAGTGCCGTAACCTTATTGTATTGCAAGTGCCATAAAACCCTGACTAAAACTTTAGTCTTATTAGAACAACAGAAAGACAGTGCTTCAGTGATTGGTTGGCGGGTGCTCTGGTGTGGTCTGCTTCTTCTTCCCTATCAAACATCTATTTTCCTTATCTCCCCTTCTTCCTTTTTATGTTTGTTACTCTCTTGTAACACCTCTAATCTTTTGGCGCTCACATGAACTTATGAAGTTGCGAGAGCCGTAAAACCTCTACTAAAACTAAAAGTGCTGTTTGTATCTCTGTAAAACCTCTACTAAAACTAAAAGTGCTGTTTGTATCTCTGTAAAACCTCTACTAAAACTAAAAGTGCTGTTTGTATCTCTGTAAAACCTCTACTAAAACTAAAAGTGCTACTTGTATCTCTGTGTAACTATGTACTGACGTGATGTCCCCAGGAGAACCTGTGCAGCAGTGCCTTGGCCAGACAGCTGGACCTGAAGGACATCTGGAGACTGGTGCAGAAGGAGGTGGAGTCTGAGTGTCAGGACGGACAGGTGACACATGGGCCCGCCCCTTCTGCTTTTGACCGCCCAACCTTTTCTTCCCCCTTCCTCTAAATACCCCCCCTCCCTCATCTTCCTCCTTCCTTCCTTACTTTCTTCCTTCCTTCCTTCCTTCCTTCTTTCCTTTCTTTCTTTTCTCTCTCTCTCTGTATCTCTCTCTTCACACTCACACACATGCAGCACAATCATGCTATCACTTTATCCCTCTTTCTGTCTCTCTATCTTTCTGTCTGTCTCTCTATCTTTCTGTCTGTCTCTCTCTGTCTCTGTCTGTCTGTCTGTCTGTCTCTCTCTGTCTCTCTCTCTCTCTCTCTCTCTCTCTCTCTCTCTCTCTCTCTCTCTCTCTGTTTATATAACACACACACACATATATATGAGGCAGCCTGGTGGAATCAGGCTCTCTTCAAAATAATCAAAGTGAAGAAGCTTGCATTTTTCCGCAGGTTTGTGAATTTTTGTCTAATTTTTGTTTTTTGGCTCAACACCTTTCATGCCCATTAAAGAACTCATTTCTGAGTGGAATTTTCTGAAAAACGTTGATTAAAGGCACAAAAAACGTCCATTTTCAGTTACCGCGAATTTTTAAGCTAAGGAAGTAACTAATCTTTGGCGGCCATTTTCTCACTAATTTTATCTCTGAAAACAGGTGACCCCCACCCCCTTCTTTGGCAAATATCTCGACTTGTATTCAAGATAACTGGATATTTTTTTCACTAGATAAAGACAAGTGAACAGGCTTTAATATGGTACCAATAACTCTACAATATGCCCAAAAATTGACGAAATTCTGATTCCACCATGCTGCCTCACATATGCACACACACACACACACACACACACACACACACACACACACACACACACAC
>NW_004797990.1:151367-165597 GCF_000002075.1 Aplysia californica | reverse complement strand
CACACACAAACACACACACAAACACACACACAAATGTGCACTTCCAAGCGTGCATCTCTTTTCTTCAGGCCCCATCGGATCCCAAGAGAGCTGAGCAGAAATAATTGGGCCCATTGCAGCAGAACGACTCCCCCCCTCCCCCCATTGTTTTAGTGAAACATTGTCCATAAACACCTGCACTCTCATAAATATAAGAAACATTCACATCTGTGTGTCTGTTTCCTACTTCCTTCTTCTTCGTTCTGACCAGAACTTAAAGCCGCTCTGGTTTATTCATAGATCTTTTTTTGTTTAACTGACTGTTGTACTCCTACTTCTATAGAATATCATGATGTTGTGTTCTGATTGTAATGACAATCTTTGACAAGACAGAATTCAAATTTACATCCTTACTGCTCTTCCAGAGACTGTTAATTGTGGGTTCTTTGGTAAGATTGCAGAGTATATTTCATGTAGTGAAAGAGGTAATCTTATGAAACTCTTGTCTGTGTCTTTTTGCTGTGATGTACTTCTGTAGTTGTTCTTCATGGACAGGGCTGATTTTGCCCCTTTCTTAGTGGGTTGTTGTTGGATGCTCTGGTGTAGTTTGCTCCTTCTTTCTTATCTAATCTTTCCTCCTTTTTTGTGTCTGTTACTCTCTTGTAACAGCTCAAATATTTGGCACATATTATATGACGTTATTGTAATGCAAGTGCCGTAAAAACTTACTAAAATTAAAAATAAAAATAAAATAAAACAAACCCTTATCTTATATCAATAATTTATGTTAATGGGAACATAGAACAAAATCAGTGGTTTAACATTGTTATAAGAGCTTACTTTCCAAATGTATCTGTGACTCACAACCTCTGTTTTCTGCAGGATGATGTGCTCGGTACTGCATCGCCAGAGCAGCTGAAGGCAAAGATCAAACAGGACATTGACGCGATTCGTCAGAAACTTGAGAGACGAGAGACTGCTCTGGGCTTGCTGGTAATCGCTGGATTTACTTGTTCTAATCTGTCCCCGTTGTTTTATGCGAGAAAAATTCTGAAATTATGCAACCTGAGCCCAAAAATGTGAAGTTTTGTGATTCTGTAAATTTTAACAAAGAATTATAAAGGAAAATAATTAGAAATTATTCAAAAAATGATACAATATTGCTAAATTATGCAGGGTGCGTAAAACCACGGGGACAGTCTAATGCTGAAAAAAGCAACGATAATTATGTTTTCTTTTTGTTGTCATTCTTGGGTTTCTTTTTTGTTTTGCTTGCTTTTTGTGTATGTCCTGTCGTACTATTTCCTTACTGTAGTTTTTGTGTATGTCCTGTCATATTATTTCCTTACTTTAGTTTTATTGATTGGGTACCCTTTTACATGTGTTCTTATTTCTTTAATGGGCAGACTTGTGAGCCTTTCTTTTGAAAAATTATGTTTTTAAAAATAAATGCACATACCCACACATGTATAAACACACACATTTGCAAGCGCAAGTGAACATGCACTTACACACACACACGAACACGCACCATTCACTTATTATATTAGATGAGACAAGCCGTTGATAATTGTCCTTTTGAACATTTCAGACCACTTTATGAGTTACTATATCAAAGTTTTTCTAGAACAATACTATTTTGCCATACTTTCAGCCTGATAGATAATATGACATAGGCCTACCTATATACAGTATAACAGTATAATGCGGATAGGTCAAACACAAAAGATGTGAAATAAAGCATCTGTCGAACTGTGCCTGCGGTCCCATTTTTTTTTCTTTCTTCTGTATCTTTGAAAGATATCCCTCGAACTGCGGATCCTTGGAACTTCTGAGGCCGATCCGGACGAATTTGAGCTATCCGTGTTATACTGTATGTCCACCCTTCTTATTTGTTCATAATTTCAGAGGAAGAGCAAGCTAAATCTACCGACTGCCTGGAGCTCTGACGTGAGTCACACCAGCCACTGCACCTCTTGGCTGCGCAATCGTCGACTGTCTCCCAGCTCACCGTTGCTTGGTAAGATACTCCAAGTATTCCTTTAGTGGCGAACCACTCACCTTTGAGGAGGCCGTTTATTGGTTTTGGAAGTCATCTTGGTTATTTGTAATAGCAAGTTACCAGAATTTCTTTTGTTTTCAATGTGGATTAATTTTTTATTTCTGACGCGGTTAAACCCACTAGCCAGGGCCCTGTTTTGGTGTGAAATCTAAAACTACTATATGTCACTGAATTGGTCATTAAATCAAAACAAGTGAACTTATTGTGCATCTAAATGAATGTTTTCCCGTTAAAAGATAACTGTTTTTACGCAATTGCGAAAAGTAATTTGACGTCAAAATCATTGTAACGGTATGTGCCAGAGCCTCTGGCAACGGCTCACCAGCTCCAATCGCAAGCTGCTGGGAGCGGCTTGACAAAAATGAGGAGTTAAGTTTTAGAATCTTTCTTGGCGAGATGACATTTACAAAATTGCTGCTTTCCATTCTTTCCGTGCTTAAGTGTTTTTCAGGGTTGCGACATGCTTTTTGGACCGCTTAAGATTTTCATCCTTGTTGAAGAAAATTAGGTATTCAGCCTCACCTACCCTTGTGCGTAAAATCTATCTGCTTTCTTTGTCTCTCTTTTTCCCAGAAGCGCTATCTATTGACATGTTCAATGGGAACCTGCCAGGATACCAGGGTCAGTACGCCGTGTCCCCCACCGCTGTCTCCTGTGAAGATGTGGACTGCTATGAGTGCCGCGCCGCACGCCTTATCCTACAACACAGGTTGGTACCTTATCCTGGTCTGTGTCTGAAAACATGAGAAATACTGCTTGAAAAGATGGGAAATGCTGCTTGAAAAGATGAGAAATACTGCCTGAATAACAGCCCACTGATCAGCTCTAGCTGCATACTCTGATGTATTTAGCAAGATGATATGAGGAAAGTCAGGTGAAATGCCTGAGAAGCAAATATTATGTTACATTTAATACAGTCGCACACAGTCAAATGGCCAAATGTATAAGACAGTCTCCTTTACAAACGGCCTCTTCCCATTTTTCCCCTTTTATTTTTTTCAACATTATAATGACTCTGTGCAAGACCGCCACCTGTCTAATATGACGACTATCTTAGACAGTTTCAGTTGTAGTTTGAAAATTTCTTTCTTGAATGCTTTTTTCTTGGTTATATAGTAAGAATTTCTGGCATGGGTTTAAAGCCCCAATAATTTCAGGGATAGGATGCTGTTTTCTTCCCACATTTACATGACCTGAATGGAGAAAATTATTAAAATCTTTGAAATGTTGAATAAGTGTCACTGTACAGCAGTGGGGCTCACATCATCTATGTCCAAGGTGATGATTCAAAATATTATTCGAGTTTTCAAAAATAAGAACAACAGGATCTTTTGTATTGTCTTGCCCAACCTGCTGAGCTTGTCAAAGATTCTTTTGAAGTACTTGTGAAGTTATTGCTATATAAATGCAATAATTATGATTATGATCATTATCATTATCATTATTTTATTATTATTATTATTATTATTTTTATAAATTTCTTTCCTTCGTCTTCAGGTTCACTGCTTCTTGTCCCTCCATCTCCGTGCAGCAAAAGAAAGGAGTGTCTATCGCTGATGGCGAGAACAATAACAGTCTACCCCCTGGTACAGCTCAGGACAATCTGGTGTCCACACTGGACAACGCTGACCCTCACAGCCTCAACTCTTGGCCTGACTCTGAGACTCTGCCACTGCCTGCGAAGAAGCGGAGAAGTTTGTACGGCAGCAACAGACGATCCGATTTTATCAGAAACTCTGGCCGATATCCAGGCCTGAGCAAAGCCTCAGCCAAAAAGGCTCTTGGAAATTCCAGAGATTTATACTCTTACTCTAATGGGATTCCTTTCACCAGCCCTGTTTATGTTTCTGGTGTGTCTACAAATGGCAGGAGTTCCCGAGACGACACATGGGCTGAGCGTCCTGGTCAGTACAGCAACATGGCAAACCAGTCATACACAAGCCTCTCCCTGGATGACTGCAATAACTCTTTCAGTGCCACGCGCAGGTCCAGCTTTAAGACAGCCGTGGAGAACAGTCAACAGTCTTCTCAGCTCTCTAGCATGGACAGCTCGTTTGGAGAGAAAAGTGGCTGCAACGTTTCAGCGGACGTCTGCGGTACAGGCGAGACATCACCCGAAGAGTTACGGCGGCCTAGCTTCTGTGCTGCTATTGAAAAAGGTCAACAAAGAGAATCACCTCTTCCTCCAGGTCAAAGAGAGTCGCCACTTCCTCCATCCAACCTGAAACCCATACGAGTAACAAACTCAGGTAGTAATAGTCCAGTTGGTCAAGGCACGGGTGCGCTGAAGCCAGCAGGCGAGGTTGTTACAAAGACGGTCAAGTTCCAGCTGGACGAGGAGCGTGAGGGAGACGAGAGCAGCCGGCAGACAGCGGAGTACCCCGGAGCTGTGGCCTGGAGCTCCGCCTCCAGAATCCCCAACTTGAGCAGTTTTGGGTCAGACTCCTTCTTGTCCTCCTCCTCCTCCTCCTCCCTGGCCTACGACTCTACCTGCAGCTCTGTGACGTCTGTGTCCTGGGACGGGAGTGGAGACAACAGAAGGTAACCTACATTGTCCAGGCTTTGTTCTTGTCCATGGACATGGGACAAGTCACTACCTCAGAATTACAACCCCCCCCCCCCGGGCAGTGCCACTGACTGAAGTGTCTTTAGGCCATTCCCAAAAGGGGGACATTTCTCGTTCAAGCATAGTAGAATTGTAAATGGGCTGACTCATGTCACACTCATAACTGTGCCTGATCTACAACAGGGAACTGCTGCTTTTTCTTTCCTGGTCCTTACTATTGTCATTTTCCTCTACTTCTTTTGTATGATTGTCACTCTCTTGTGACCTGCTATTTTGGGGTGCCTTGATAGTCGAAGCAGACCTTGTGCTGTTGAAGCTAGAGAGGTGATCAGAGTAAGTCTGATTCCCTGTAAAGACTTCTCTGTTGATATCCACCCCTTGGCGCTCATATGACCTTATGCAGTTGTGAGCGCCGTAAAACCCTCTACTATAGAACTACAAAGTTCTACCTGCTCAGTACCCAGATCTAGTTCTGAGAAATTTGATGTAACAATTTTTGAGTTTCACAAAATGTCAAGCTTTTTCGAAAGTTCTTTGAATATCTCGATTATGACTGCGAATATTTTAACGGTTTTGATAGAGCATATAGAGCATTTGTTTTCTGATCTCATAGACTTATTTAATCAAAACAGCCAAAAATGTGAAATAGTTGAAGCGGAAATGAAGAGTTCTGTATTTTCCTTGTGTTTTGAGGCATTGAGAGGGGCAAAATGTTTAGAGGTTCAGAACTGTCTTCAATTATTCTTTTTCTTCTGATTTGGGTTTGTGATTTTTTAATCTGTTCTGCTTTTTATTGGCACAATTATTTTGAAAACTGTTATCCGCATTTCACGTTTTGCTCTATATTTAATACTAGAAAGTAACTGCTTGCTACAATAGCACTGCTTACTCTGTGGACAATGTATAAATGATGCTTTCTGTCTTGCATAACTAAAAAAGGTGTTGCATCTCAATTATTAAAAGAAATGATGTCAGACTTGCTTCTCTTTCAGTAAGGAACAATTTATTCATCTTTCATGGATCATGATCTGTGACTCAACCTGCTGAATGACTGTAACAATTGGTAGATTTTAGCTTCGGTATTAGCCTGTCCTGTCATTTTTGCCTGGAATCCGACTATACTTCGCCTGCTTGATATTGTTCTCGTATTCACTTCTCCAAATTGTAGAGACAAAGAATGAAATACAAGAAATATTCTTGTTGCTGTAGAGTCTTGACTTCTTGTACTCAGGCTTTGAGACTTAAAAGTTAAATTTCTCTTGTTGAATTGCCGTCCCCCCCCAATCCCATCTGCACAGATTTGTATTACCTGGGAGAGCTCCCCCTGTGTATGTGAAGGCACTCAGAGTGGACACCGGCCATCTGGGAAATCCTTCTCTAGAGGACTGGGACCTTTCCCCACAGTCTAACGTTGAACTCTTCAATGGTTCTGGCGATCGTTTCACCCCGATTCAGTGAGTGGGTTTTTGACTCTTTGAAAAGTTTGCTGGTGAAATAAAGGTTTGGAGTGCTATATTATACGTAGCAGTTTGTTGACTGAGCTGTTCATAAAAGGGTTTGGAAATTTTATTTCATTTGTTCAAATAGATCTGAGCATGATAAATTACACTTAGTTATCTTTTGAAATGGCATGAGGTGCACTTTCCTTCTGCTGGAATTATTCTTGTATGCCACTATTTTTAGTTTTGTGCTTGATAAATAATATACAGTTGAAATGATCTGAGATAGCCACCAAATGTCTTAGACAGTTTGACATCTTACACAGTGTCATTAATATTGTAAGTAAAAAAAAATATGCAAGGGATGAAGTGGAAAGTGGCTGCTCGTACAGATGATTGGCTTATATAGGTGGCTGTTAAAGCCGTTAGGACTGTCCTTTATGTTCATGTCTCTCTTTATGTGTGTGTGTAAGTGTGTGTGTGTGTGTGTGTGTGTGTGTGTGTGTGTGTGTGTGTGTGTGTGTGTGTGTGTGTGTGCTGGGATCCAAGTGTATGTGAAGATCAAAATACCCAATACTATTCTGGGACCCATCCTTTGACATTCCTTATTTGTGTTGAGTAAAGTGTTGGTGTGTGGTTGATGGTTGCTCTTGTGTGGTATGCTCCTTCTTTCCTATCAAACGGCTATCCTCTTTATCTCTCCTTCTTTTTTTAATGTTTGTTACTCTCTCGTAACACCTCTAATCTTCGGCACTTATAATTTTATGATCATAATCATATTGTGTTGCAAGTGCCATAAAATGCTAACTAAACAATAAGAGTAAAGTTAAGAATTAAGCTTGTGCCTTTAGACAAAAAAATAAGAAAAACATTTATTGCGCTTTAGTTGCAACATCTGATGGACAATTTTCTTTCTGCTGTTCAGGCCCAGCGAGTCAAGTACAGGAGCAGAGCCACAAGGGGTGAGTAAGACATTTTCTGTTCACTCATTCTACCTGTCAATGGAAACAAGCGGGTGGTTGGAGGGTGCTACTGGTAGACCTTATACCACTTTGCTTCCCCTCAATACTTCTGCTTCTGTCTGCCTATCTTGCTTTTTCCCATCACAAAATGGCCCTTATCGTCTCAATGTGTTTCCCTTTGCCCAAGAATATGGGAGAAATGCTGATCCAGAGATAATGGGGCTGTGTGGTTTGCCACTTCAGATTCCACGTTTGTTGCTTTTAGTTTTTTTTGGTTTTGTTTCTCTTGTGTGCTCATTGGGGGTGGGGGGGGGGGGGGGGGGGTGGGGGGTGCCGGCTGATTTTTGGGGGTTTTTTTCAGTCCGTCTTAGACTTTTTTTCTGTCGAGACTCTTAAAATTTTCCCTCTGCAGAATGACTTTTACTGAGTGTAGGCTTGTATTCCTTTCTACTTTTTTTCAGTGCTATTATTGTATTGGCATTTGGTTTGGACTCTGAGAACAGCACAACCGATTTTTTTGTTATAACCCAGCTTGTTATATTATTATTGTTTGTTACTGCTGTTGTAGTTTACAAATCAGCACGGTACCAGCCATCTATTTCCTCAGTTTTGACTCAAATAATGATTTTCAAGTTGTATTGTGAGTGTTTCTCCTTCACTCAATGCACTCCTTCTCTGTAACTTTTGTCCACATGTGTATTTTAAGTATTTATCATCGGTCAGTAGCCTACATTGTCTAGCACATGGCCGATATTGGCCCTCCGTGTAATTGTAGTGGGTACTGGAGATAATCTAGGTATTGACAGGTATAATTAAATGCTCAGCTTGGACATATATACATGTACGTGGTCGGTGCGACAATGTTAGCCTGTAAAAAGGGCAAAAGTGGCACTTGCTGTAGAAAAGGTTGACGACCACTAGTCTAGTTTGTACTTATGTTCGTTGTGTTACCAGTCTTGAGAGGAAGCCCAGTGCGAATGTCTCATCGCACTGAAGTGATGTCTTTTTCTTGCTTTCTCATCACGTTGGACATCACTTGAGTATACTTTAGAGTACATCACTTGAGTATACTTTAGAGTACATCACTTGAGTATACTTTAGAGTACATCACTTGAGTATACTTTAGAGTACATCACTTGAGTATACTTTAGAGTACATCACTTGAGTATACTTTAGAGTACATCACTTGAGTATACTTTAGAGTACATCACTTGAGTATACTTTAGAGTACATCACTTGAGTATAATTTAGAGTACATCACTTGAGTATACTTTAGAGTACATCACTTGAGTATACTTTAGAGTACATCACTTGAGTATACTTTAGAGTACATCACTTGAGTATACTTTAGAGTACATCACTTGAGTATACTTTAGAGTACAGGCCTCATACGTGGCCGGGGGGACGTTGAGGGGTGGGGGGCAGCACGAGTCTGGATAGAAACTGTCTTGGATTTCTTTTAAGCTAATAACAACAACATTAGAACAGCATCAAAAACAACAACTTCCGCAACAACCGACTCGTTTGCCCCCTTAACCCTTTGGAGACACACACACACACACACACACACACACACACACACACACACACACACACACACAAAAACACACACACACGCACATACACACACCCACAGGCACACACACCCACAAAAACACACACACACACACAGACTCACACACACTAACACGCACTCACAGACAACAACAACGACAGCAACAACAACAACAACAACAACGTAAGCATCCACCTCCTTCCCGTCATCACAACAGGAACCTCGGCACAACAGGCGGGTCCCCACACGGGACTTCACCAGTTGTGAACGAGCAGCGCCAAAAGCTCCCAACATTTACCTGGCTTGGTGATAGGATACATTAGAGAAGAAAGAAGAGGGATGAGTCCAAGTGATGAACACGTATTATATTGACTGGCACTCCCTGTTGTTTCCACAAGAAAAGCTGAAGTGGGACGGCCTCAGCTTATCTCGACCGCTTTAACTACTCACTAGACTGTAAACAACACGTTAGTGATGAGGGATTTGTAAGAGTTTACCTTGGAGGAAATTAAGCCATGTTGTTCACAGTCAAGTTATTGAATGATAGCCTACCGCTCAGTGTGGGAAAAGTGGAAAGAAAACACTGTAGAGTAGAGATGAGTACACGTGATGAACATGACTTTATAGTTATAGGCCGGCGCTGCCGGCCTCTGTGGTGTAGTAGTTACGCGCATTGCTGTCTCGCGCAGGAGACCCGAGTTCGATTCCCGAGTGGGGAGAACATCTTTTATCGAGTATCTTGATTTTCTTGCTGAAATGTATCCTTCTCTGCCCTTCATGGCCCTGACAGGAAGGACCGGAGCCCGCTTTCTAAATTATCAAACTGTGTCCATGGGGGCGTAAAACACCTACATTAAAGCCAACACTTCCTGTCTCAACCATCAAGAGAGCTGTAGACGGAAATCACCGCTGTATCTATTCCTCCTACCATGAACATAGATAACAATTTAGTGGCTTGTGATGTGAGGCTTTGGTGGTACCTTTGGGCACCCTGTCCGTCAACATGGATGGCATTCTGACAACCTGTAGTACCTTGATCCTCATCCGATTGTCTTGTCATTATCTTGCCATCAGACATATCGTACCTAGGTGAGAGAGCGAGTGAGGTGTTTGCCCCGCTTTGCCCCACTTTAACAAACCTTTGCACACTGCAGACATAAATCCGTTGGCTCGGGCAACTAGTCCTAGACAAAGCAAGTTGGAGGGCAACGACCACTGAAGTTTCACGAGTTAGAAATTATGCTGAAGCCAAGAGAGTAGTAGTAAGTGGAAATACATGTAGAAGCTTTCAAATGCTCAAAATGTGGCAAACTGTTCTCTGCCAGAATTGATCTCATTGGTCATAGCGGAAGCCACACGTAATCTAAATCCTTATTTCTTTTGTTCAATTGAGAAGTATTCTTCTCTGCATATACAATGGTTATCGTCTGAGACAGAGACTGACGGAGGAAATATCCCTACAACTGTACAGTAACGGGAATTGTTTTGTTAACGCTTGGATTTGTGAGTTATGAGCAATCAAGTCCTGTCGTCCACAGTCAAGTGATCGAATGATGCCATTTCTTGGTGCAAGACTTTACTGAGAAAAGAGTATAGAGTGATGAACTATACATTGTATACGGGGCCAACAAGCCGTTTTTGGACCATTAAGATAAACGGGGCACTTATCTCGGCCGCTTTGTCTTATAGCCACCATACCGTATGGCCTTACTTGCGCTATAATGGATGCTTCTCCTTTTAGAAACGGTCAAGTCATTTAACGATTGTAGGAACGGTCAAGTCATTTAACGATTGTAGGAACGGTCAAGTCACTTAACGATTGTAGGAACGGTCAAGTCATTTATCGATTGTAGGAACGGTCAAGTCACTTAACGATTGTAGGAACGGTCAAGTCATTTATCGATTGCAGGAACGGTCAAGTCATTTATCGATTGCAGGAACGGTCGAGTCATTTAACGATGCTTCTCATTGTAGGAACGATCGAGTCACTGAACGGTGGTATTCTTGAAGGAAAGGTCGATTATTGAACGATGGTACTCCGTGTAGGAACCGTCGAGTCGCGGGAGCACTTGGAGAAGAAAGTAACACCATCGAAATGCTCTTTCTCCCCCGCTTCACCATTATTATCCTGCGTGTCTCTCTCTGTGTTTACACTCACAACACCGGCGCCAGGCCCAGGTATGATGTGGAAAACATTATGGGTCCATGATGAGCCACTCCAGGCACCCTCACCCGGTTCCGACCAGCCAGATGAGGGTGTGGTCGTCCGCTACTTGCCACCTATACTACAGAAGGTATAGGGCTATTGAGGTTGTAAATCAGCTCTGGTGGCTGTATAGCCCAGGAATAATAATTGTGAGGTAGCGTGATGGAATCAGGCTCTCGTTAACTTTTGGGCTTGTAGAGTTATTGGTATCATCTTAAAGCTTGTTCATTTGTCTTTATTTGGAAAAAAAAAAAGTACCATTTATCTTGAATACAAGTCGAGATATTTGCGATTGAAGGAGGTGGGGGTCATCTTTTTTCAGAGGTAAAATTAGTGAGAAAATGGCTGCCAAAGATTAGTTATTTCCTTAGCTTAAGGGCCTGTAGTAACTGAAAATTTACATTTTTGTGCCTTTAATCAACGTTTTTCAGAAACTTCATACAGAAATGAGTTCTTTAATGGGCATGAAAGGTGTTGAGCCCCCCCCCCCAAAAAAAAAAAAAGAAAAAGAAAAATTCACAAACCTGCGGAAAAATGCAG
The DNA here is from genome assembly GCF_000002075.1 of Aplysia californica. Classification (NCBI taxonomy): domain Eukaryota; kingdom Metazoa; phylum Mollusca; class Gastropoda; order Aplysiida; family Aplysiidae; genus Aplysia; species Aplysia californica. The sequence continues at coordinate 154,288 of NW_004797990.1, read as the reverse complement.
GTTTCTTCACTTTGATTATTTTGACGAGAGCCTGATTCCTCCACGCTGCCTCACCTATAGTATAGCTGTAGCTGGGCTGTGGGTGTACCCACCAGTCGTGACCTCACGGCCAGAGGCGGTTGTCGACCAAGGATTTTATAATAAAATAAGGTCCTTGTAGAAGACCTATCTCATACTGTTGGCGCTCTATTTTATTTCCCTGTTGTTTTGAGGTTGGGAAGACTGTGATTTAGACCAGGAGTTTACGCTATTGTTGTTGTTGTTGTTGTTGTTGTTGTTGTTGTTGTTGTTGGGGCGAGAACGAGAGAGATAGAGAGAGAGAGAGAGAGAGAGAGAGAGAGAGAGAGATACGAACAGGGGTGAGGGATGGAGGGAGGGAGGGAGGGAGAGAGACAGAGAGGGAGAGAGGGACAGAGAGGGACAGAGAGACAGAGAGGGACAGAGAGACAGAGAGGGAGGGAGGGAGGAAGACACACACACACACACACACACACACACTCTCTCTCTCTCTCTCTCTCTCTCTCACACACACACACACACACACACACACACACACACAGACAGAGAGACAGAGAGACAGAGAGAGAGACAGAGAGAGAGAGAGAGAGACAGAGAGACAGAGAGACAGAGAGAGAGACAGAGAGAGAGACAGAGAAAGAGAGAGAAAGAGAGAAACTGTCTCCTGCAGATATTGGATCACGAGTTTGTGTCCCCGGTCGATTACTCCCAAGACGTCCCCGTCCCGTAGACCGGAGTACGTAACAACAGCTCCGTGGAGGAGGAAGGCTTCCACTACTTCCAGATAACTAATCGCCCCTTCGTGACGACCTGTTCCTCTCGTTAGCCAGACACTAATGGACTGTGGTGTGTGTGTGTGTGTGTGTGTGTGTGTGCTATAGATCTACATCTAGACTGTGTGCTATATGGCCAGAGTGTGTGCTATCATCACCGCAGCCCCATCTAGCCGCCCATCGCCCCGTCCTAAGGTGTCGCTCCATCGCCGGACAAATTGCCATTATGTCGCCCAGCCCTCGTGCAGCTCTTGATGTTTTGTGTTAAAGTTACCCTCAGCTAGAGGTGGGCAAAATCCGGATAATCTATAAGGATAATCGGATAATTTTCGATGAAACATTTTCCGAATTCACACTCTTTAACTCTCTTTCCTGACACGTTTGCCGAAGTGGGTGTACTCATTTGTTGAAGTGATGCTAACCCGTTTATCGAAGTTGTTCTAACCCATTTGCCGAATGAAGCGGTTATTATCTGGATTTTGTTAAAGCGACTCATTGCCCAGCTCTACACTCAGCCGTTATGTAGATCTATTCGTCGACTTTATTTCTGTACTTTCAATAAGTTCCCCTCTCTCAGTAAGCTGATAATATGATCGCAGATTTACAGTTTCGGTACCTGGCGTCTGTGATGTGGCGGTTGTTATAATAAGACGTTTAAATTCGTCGTCACAGTTGGGGAGAATTTTTATTGAACATTTCGCGAGGTCTTTCTGTTGAGGCGTGATCTATCTCTCAGCCCGAGTTGGCTCTAACAGGCAGACAGTCGAAGCCCGCCTCCTAAATGATCTAAAGTGTGTCGATTGAGGGCGGAGGTTGATCGTAAACACTTACATTGGGGGGGAAATAGGAAAGGAAAAAAAGGTAGGTGAATTAATGTCTTTTAAAAAAATGCTGTACGCTGACCATTCCCCTATTGTATAGGCTATTTATGTCTTCGGGGAAAAAAACAACAAAAAAGTAATGCGCCCCAGGCTTCAAGCGACCACTGAGTGATTTTTCCCCCTCGCGATAACGATGCGTGAGATGACCATTAGCGTTAGCAAAAAAAACGTGCTGAGAGAGGGAGAAGATGACGCGATTGGGTTCAAGGTCGTCATGTGTGACTGGTTTCAGGACCTTGCCAACGTCGACAATGACAGTCGGTCGGTCACCCGTGCTATACATCTAGCACACGTAATCGGGTTGTTGTTTATAAGACACGACGTGTCGAGATGAAGAGGTAAGTGTTGGACAACCGCTGTTATTTGTTTTCCTTCTTATTTTGTCAGATGTGGTGAAAAAATAGCGATCACTTCCAGGAGTGTTGGAATCAGAATTGTTGAGGCATGTCGGAGGATGAAAACAGTATTGCGAAAACAGTGTTTCCGTAGTTTACTGCCAGAGTCTTGCCTCTCCGTGGACTTAATGGTAATTCTCCTCTGTGTTTTCCTGTTTTCTAAAGGAATATATTCGGATTTGTTGGGGACAGCGTCCTTCCCAGCAAGTACATTATAACTGACGTCAGCAGAATCTGGTGAGCCTTCTTTCTTGTTTGTCTCTTTGATTTTTTTTATTTAGTGAAATCGCACTACCCTTGTAATGGAGGGGATACATCATTATACATTCTTATTTTTTAAACAAATTGTTCTTTTGCCGTAGAAGTGTTTTGTTCGCCTGAAGTGTGATTGTTTTCCTGTGTGAAATATTAACACCTTTATTGAGCACGAAGAAGGATGGGTGTGGTCACAAATTGATCATATCTCGACAGGTGCTTATTTTGTTGTTCTTTTCCTATCGTAATATCGTTTTTACCCGCAGCCTGAAATGTAAATTCTATAATATTATAGTAGTTTTTGTGGCCGTGAGACGTAGCAAACTTTTACGAAACAAAACAAACAAAAGGTGTTGTGTCTCCCAGCACATCGGCCACCTGTTTAAGACAACCACCCTTAGAAACGGCCACTCCCCCCCTCTTTTTATTTTTACATTTATATGATATTTTCAAAGACGTCCATCATCTAAATTTCCCCATCGACAACGGTGACCGTCTTGGGCAATATTTACCGTCATACAGTTGGAACATATTGTCATGGCCATGGTGTTGTAACGCTCCGAGATAGAGAGAGAGAGAGAGAGAGAGAGAGAGAGAGA
>NW_004797990.1:140424-149605 GCF_000002075.1 Aplysia californica | reverse complement strand
GAGAGAGAGAGAGCCGGACAGGCAGACAGGCAGACAGACAGAGAGACAGAGAGGAGAGAGAGAGAAAGAGAGAGTGAGTGAGAAGGAGAGAGATGTGGGGGGAGGGAGACAGAGCAGAAGAAGAAGGATGAGGGAATAGAGAATGATAAAGAAGAGATGGAGAAGATAGAACACGGAAAGACATAGACATAGACAAAATATGATATGAAGGAGGAGATAAAGAGGCGGAGATGAAGAAAGAAGAGAAGATGATACAGAAAAAGAAATATAGGGATGAGATCACGAACATAAGGAAAAGTTTTGCTTGCATTGTTTCAAATAATATTACATGTATTACGGAGGTGAGTTGCTTTCATTTTATCGGGACCAGTCTAGTGTCAGCGGAATACAGCGGCCCAGCAGGAAGACACAGATACTGGACCAAATTTTAACAAAATAATCAAAGTGAAGAAACTTGCATTTTTCCACAAGTTTGTGAATTTTTATCAAATTTTTGTTGTTTGGCTCAACACCTTTTATGCCCTTTAAAGAGCTCATTTCTGTGTGGATTTTTCTGAATAACGTTGATTAAAGGCACAACAAATATACATTTTCCGTTTCCACGGACTCTCAAGCTAAAGAAAAAACTCATATTTGGCGGCATTTTTCTCACTAATTTTACCTCTGAAACCAGGCGACCCTCACCTCTTTCATTCGCAATTACCTTGACTTCTATTCAAGATAATAAATGGATATTGTTTTCTTCCAAAGAAAGACAAATGAACAGGCTTTAAAGTGATACCAAGAACTCTACATGCCTAAAAATTGACGAGAGCCTGATTCCACCACGTCCTAACACATATTCTCTACGTTCTAATACTCTGAGCGTCTAGCCTATATCCCAGCGCTTACCCTACGCGGTGACTTCTTCAGCTTCTTGCCATTCCTGCAGACCCAGGCGCACATGTGATCTCCTCTAAGCCCGTACAACGGTGTTCATATACATAAACATGCTCAGGGAAGAATGTGTTTGTGGTGACCCCAGCATGTGCACCGGATCTGCGGTTTAAATATAATAATAATAAAGCTTCTAGATAGAGAGGTGAGTAGGAAGTGCGATTTTGAGAGAATGTAGAAGACATACCGAGAGGAGATTGAAGGTCACAGATCCAGCCGCCGAGAAAGAGGTGTCCGATGTCTATAGACGGCTGGATATGCCGTAGTTGTTATGGGCAATCAGATACAGTATTAAATAGCCCACTATCAATTTTAATGGTTAAATAATTTTTGTTTTTACATGTATAATTCTTGATATGGTCACAACGAGACCTTAAGTTGTTTACTATCAATTCTTAGTTTTTATGTTTTGTTTCTATTGTTCTCGGAATGCTCTCCGTGTCATAAATAGGCTGTAGTTTTGTAGGTATCAAGGCCAGAAGTAGTCACACCCCCTACTGTACATTGTTTATTTGACTATCGTTCATCGAATACTCTCCATGGTACTGCGAGGGTCGGAAAGAGGGTTTGTTAACTAAGGGGGGGGGGGGGGGGAGGAAGAGAACTGGGTGGATGGAGGGAAAGATACGGATCGAGAGTGCGGAGTATAGTAGTGGTAATGGATGGAGGCTCGGTGGAGCGGTGAGGGAAGACTGGTGGAAAGGAACAGGACGGGCTGGTAGGAGAGTGAATGGTCGGGTCTACGGTGTTTTGCTGTGGTTTGTTTCTTTTTTCCTGTCAAACGCCTGTCGTCCATTTCTATCCTCCTTTTTGGGTGGTTGGCAGGCGCTCTGGTGTGGTTTGCTCCTTCTTTCCTATCAAACATCTATCATCCTTGTCTTCCCTCCTTCTTTTTTGTGTTTGTTACTCTCTTGTAACACCTCTTATCTTCGACACTTATATGACCTTATTGTGTTGGAAGTGCCGCAAAATACTAAAATAAAATAAAAAGTATCTTCTTTTTCTTTGTATGCTACTCGTTAGTTACACCTCTAGTAATCTTCGACACTCATATAATTATGACCTATGTTTATGATGCAAGTGCCCTAAGCATTTCCTACAAGTACAATTCTGATGTGCAAGAATGAAGCATTTACATATACATGCATCTACGAAAGCTGAAAGTTCACAAGAACAGTCTGGGAAAGAGCTTTACGAAAGACACTCGTCTGTCTGTCTGTCTGTCTGTCTGTTTGTTTGCCTGTCCTTTCGCCGGGTGGTCTTCTATCCGCGTCTGTGTCCATTTCGCTTGTGAAGGCCAAGTGTTCAACCCTACCTAATTTTTCGTTCAGGGTTTAGCAGAAATTCAATTTACAATGTGAAGATCCCGGTCGGAATCGAACCCCTCTTTCTTTGGGATACATATCGAATACTTGACTCATTGGTCCGTTGATCACTCTTGCTTTTCTCACCAGCATGCTTGTCTTGTTCCCTGCTTCTACGGTCAGTGTGGGTGCGCTCTATTCAATTAAAATCATTGTTTAAAAACCTATCAGAAAAGGCGGTGATTTGTGAGACAGAAGGAGTGTCGAGTCAGAGGAATTTACAATGCTCCAAGGCTTTCACTCTGTCTGATACACTTCGTGGGAGAAGGTGGGCGTAATGTGTGCTATTGAAGAGAGGAAGTGCACCTCCCTCCAAACCCCTCCACCTCCCCACCCCCAACAAAAAAACAAAACAAAATCAAAATAAAAACAAAAAGGGGAACAAATTATATATTAAAATAGACACAAGAGAAGCACCGTGCCTGTTGGGTATATTATACTGTACACGTCATTTCCCCGGCTCCTGTATCCGGCGTATTACCTGGTTTCTGTGGATGGTTGGCGGGCGCTAGGGGATGGTTTACTCCTTCTTTCTTGTCCAACACCTGCCACCCTTTCCTTATCTCTCCTTCCTTTTTTCTTTGTACGTGTATATTACTCTCCCGTAACAAACCCAACATTCGGCGCTTTTTTTACCTATTGTGTTGCAAGTACCGTAAAACGTGGACAAAACATACCAAAAAACCCACAACAAAAAAAAACCACTCGAACAAAAACAACCCCCCCCCCCAAATTAAAAACAAAAAAAATTTACAAGAAAACAAGTAAAAAAAAACCCAAAACCAAAACCAAAACAAAACAACTCCAACAAACTGACAACAACAACAACAACAACAACAACAACAAAAAACAACAAACTTGTTTTGTCAGCCCCCGCCCTTGTGGGAGAGCTGTGTTCAGGCAGCCTGTACCTGTATTTGCTCTGCTATCCCAGGTGCTAGAGACGGTACCCCTGACGACGCTCTGTGTAATACATGTACCAAGGCCGGGGGCTACAGCAACTGTTATAAACGATGGGACGTTGTGGGAAATCCCTCGCCTCCTCTTGATCTAAATCAATGTAAACCTGTCACGACGCGTTGGAATCAAGTTCTCGTCAAAATGTGGGATCATGGAGTTACAAGTATCATCTTAAAGCTTGTTCATTTGTCTTGCTTTTGATGAAAATTACCCATTTATTTTTAATAGAAGTTGACGTTTTGTTTTTTTTGAAAGAGGGGGGTGGGGGGGCTCACCCGGTGTCGAAATAGACAAGAAAATGGCAACCAAAGATAAAAAAGCAGGAGTGGCCTTGGAAATTGCAAACACATTATTTTTTGCACTTTTCATCAACCTTGTTCTTTTCAGTAAAATCCGCACGGCAATTTACTTTTGAAAAGACAAATAAAAGTAAAAGGTGTTAGGAGGAAAAGTCGATAAAGATTGTCCAACGCGCGGGTGAAAAGGTCGATTTCTTCGAACTCATTATTTTGATGAACGTCTGATTTCACCACGATGCCACACAAGTTTCTGTGACGCTGTGAGGTTGCACGGGCGCATCGTTTACCCTACTGGATGTGTATGGTGCAGGCAGTATAAATTGGAAGCTGTCTTATTACTCAAGTTAAATGTGGCCCTCCCCTTGGGTTGGGTATGTTATTGGAATGTACATAGTATTCTTGTTATGATTCTGCTAATGCTGCTGCGGCTGGTGGCCACTACTGCTTCACTCTGCATGATGTGCGTGGTTCCAAAGTCAGCGGCTGGGTCGAAGTAAAACTTACAAACAATCAGTTCATAATACATGTACATCACAAAGTCTAAAAAGTATACTTTTAAGATTTGTTTTAAAGGTCAACGGTTGTCGGTGCACCTAACTCTCACAAGGTGAAGCCACAAGAGACAGGGGCATCGTCGTCACCGTAGGTGGAAATATTACCTGTGTGACCTTTCTCAGATTTCTTCTTGTTGCTTGGATCACACACCCGTGTATAGACAGCGACAAATCCGCCGCACACTAACTTGTTGTGACGGAGGTTGTGAAGGTGCCCTCTAGGCTAGTCAATCTACAGGGACACCTTGTGGCTCTGATGTGGTCTAGTGATTAGGCTGTCGGGCTCCCAACCGAAAGGTCGTGGGTTCGAACCCCGTCAGATCGGCGCCTGTGGTGTTGTGGTTAGGTTAGGCGCTTTGTTTTGTTGTCGCAGGCTGGAGACTCGAGCTCCATTCCCGAGTGGGGCGAAATTTGTTATTGAGTGTCTCGGTCTTTCTGCTGGGATGTTGTTTCCCTCTCAGTCCGGGTTGGCCCTGGCAAGGAAGTCCTCTGTGGGTGGCTGGCGGGTGCTCTGGTGTGGTTTGCTTCTTCTTTCCTATCAAACATCTATCGTCCTTATCTCCCCTTCTTCTTTTTTATGTTTGTTACTCTCTTGTAACACCTTTAATCTTCTGGCGCTCAAATGAGCGCCGTAAAACCCTCTACTAAAACAAACTAAAGGAAGTCCTCCTTTTAAATTATCTCAATTGCGTCTGTGGGGGCGTAAAGACCCCTACATTCAAAAGAACCCCATCTGGAGCTCTACTATGTGTCCTTGGGAAAAGCCATTTACGGGAATATCCCTCACGTCTCAATGATGGGAGTGGGTACCCGGATAATAATATAGAGTGGGAAAGATGGTGTTAGTTTGTTAAGGTTCGAGCACTTTTTAATCGGCTGCTTGCACTAGATCTATATTTTATGCTGTCTTGGAAGCCGAGAATGTTGCTTAGTTTTCTAGGGTCTGCACAGATAATGCTAAATAGTTCCCAATGTCTTCACCGTGCCTACCCAGTGAATGGTTGCTTGTTGTGGCCCTTATTTTTGGCTGTTTTTTTCTGGAGTACTGTTGTTGCATCGTACTGTGGGTAGTTGGCGGGTACTCAGGTGTGGATTGCTCCTTCTTTTCTGTTTCGTTTTTTTCATAAGTAAATCTTGGTAACATCTGTAATCTTCGACTGATGTCCGGGTTGTCCTTGAATAGCAGGGTCGAAACCCATCTTCTTCATTTAAAATGATTTAAACTTTAAACTATGCCAGCGGATACGTACATTCACCTCCCACATTGAAAAAAAAAATCCTCGACTCCTTTGCTTGGCTTTCACTCTTCCTCTACTGCGCTAATATTACAGACGCGAATTCTTTATGATAACCAGGCTGCGCCGATGGGTAGTAGAACTGGATGTTAGCTTTGATTCTTCTTCTAGTTTTTCTATTTTTTCTTCTTGTTTTTTATTGTTATTGTTCTTGTTCTTCTTGTTCCCTTTTTCTTCTTGTTCTTCTTCTTCTTTTTCTCGTTATTTTTGTTCTTGTTGTTCTTTTTCTTCCTATTTTTGTTTTTCTTGTTCTTTTTCTTCATGTTCTCGTTCTTCTTTTTCTCGTTATTTTTGTTCTTGTTGTTCTTTTTCTTCCTATTTTTGTTTTTCTTGTTCTTTTTCTTCCTATTTTTGTTTTTCTTGTTCTTTTTCTTCATGTTCTCGTTCTTCTTTTTCTCGTTATTTTTGTTCTTGTTCTTTTTCTTCCTATTTTTGTTTTTCTTGTTCTTCTTGTTCTCGTTCCTCTTCTTCTTGTTATTCTTGTTTTTGCTTTTCTTGTTTTTGCTTTTCTTGTTTTTGTTCTTCTTGTTGTTGTTTTTCTAGTTCTTGTTATTCTTGTTCGTCTTAACTTTGTTCTTCTGGTTCTCGTTCTTTTTGTTCTTGTTCTTCTTGTTCTTGTTCTTCTTCTTTTTCTTCTTCTTCTTCTTCTTCTTCTTCTTCTTCTTCTTCTTCTTCTTCTTCTTCTTCTTCTTCTTCTTCTTCTTCTTCTTCTTCTTCTTCTTCTTCTTTTTCTTTTTCTTCTTCTTCTTCTTCTTTTTCTTTTGCTGCTGCTCCTGCTGCTGCTGCTTCATGACCCCCATCAATCTCCCCCCTCCTCTACTAGCATACAGTCAAGTAAGTCGATATATGCACTAGCAGCAGCAACAGGTTGGCGTAATTGTTACTCGTGTGATATATTATTATACCCCCCCCCCCCCGCACTCGCTCTTAATGCATCGACCGACCATGTCAGTTTGAATCTCTAGAATTTACCTCTTGGGCAGGCATTCACTTTCACGCCAGACATTTTCAATCCTGTTCCGCTCGATAATGAAAAGATATACCCGGCGGAGATACGCGTCATCGTATCGCTCTTCGTGATTTCTTGGCCGTGTGACACATTGATTCCACTCATTTGTCGTGGTGGCTAAACAGCTGCAACACAAACGTATCTGGCTGTGAGAACCAGCAGTTGTACTCGTGCGTATATACCACGGGCGCATGGTTATAGAAATTAATTATATTTATTTATACCGAGAGTCGTCGGGGTAGAATGTGTTGCTTAGCAACGTGAGGCATCACTCTTTTCGGTAAAGGGTATAGGGATGACTCTTGCGGTGAAGGGTGGAGCGAAGAAGTTGCCACTTAATAAAAATATCGGAGTTGCTTCGAGTCAAATTAGGATAATTGTACGACTTTTGGTTCTTGTTTGCCTGCCGATGTGTTTCAAATCTTGAGAGGGGCAGATTTTTGTGGAAAGTTTTCATCCTATTACATCGTATAGAGACAAGAGAGGTGGAGATTGTCTGATCTGAAGCGATTTTGCTGAGTTTGATTCGATTGATTCTGCGGAGATCAGCACTCTGACACAACAACCTCGTTCAAGGCTGCTCCTCCTTTTCATCTTCATCCTCCTCTGCCTTCTTTTCCTCCACCTTTTCTTTTTCTTTTTCTTTCACCCCTCTCCCCCTTTTCTTTTCCTTTTTCTTTCACCCCTCTCCCCCTTTTCTTTTTCTTTTTCTTTCACCCCTCTCCCCCTTTTCTTTTTCTTTTTCTTTCACCCCTCTCCCCCTTTTCTTTTCCTTTTTTCCCTTTCTTTTTCTTCTCCACCGCCACTTGTTATTTTTAGTCTTCCTCGTCCACCTCCTCCTCCACCACCACACCCTCTTCCTCGTCCGCCTCCTCCTCCACCACCACACCCTCTTCCTCGTCCGCCTCCTCCTCCACCACCACACCCTCTTCCTCGTCCGCCTCCTCCTCCACCACCACACCCTCTTCCTCTCCCCCCTCCTGCTCAGTTTCGAAACTGATGCCTCACTGGAAAAAGACAAGACCTGTGTACGCTCGCCTCTTCAACTTCAATGATCAATCTAAATTGTTTGTCACTTGGGGTTTAAACTATAGTATATGTGGTGGTCTTGTCTGGTGGTGTCACATATTGTGTGCACGAGTATATTTTTTGGGGGGAATGTTTTTATCATATTTCTTAAATGTATTGTTTTTGAAAATGTTTAAAAAATATTACTTGATTTAAAAAAAAAAATTATTATTATTGACTATTTGCCTACCAAGGAGGGAAATTACCTCGTCTTCCTGGTTCTTTTTGTTAAGAAATTTTGTCTGGGGAATTAGCTGTTTGACTTAGTAGGCTGTTAATTTTCCGTCTTTACCAGAAAAAAAAGAAAAAAAAAAAGAAAGGCTTAGTCGGAATCGATGGCGTGACATTTTCAGCGATACGTCAAACGTCATTACCTCAAATAGCGTCGGCTCCACGTAATTCTAGCAGCACTAATTCTCCACTGGTTGGGAATGCCGCTGTATTATGACACTTGGTTGTTTTTGGATTCCGGTTTTCTTTCCTTGTAGACTCTCGATCATTTCGCGCGTTGATGAAGAACTCACGAACACCTGTATTGTTGTTATTGTTATTATTATTTTTCCTTTGTTATGTTGTTGCTCTTACAATCCCTTATTACTATTACGTATTGTAAACTTTAGTGCACTGGAGTTTTTGTGATCTTGATAGTTCTCCGGAAGTAAGACTGGCTGACACAGAAAGAACCCCACTCATACACAAACAAAACGACCCCCCCCCCCACTTCACGGACATACTAATGGACAAACTGGCAAACAAACACATAAATGAATAAATATACACTAAAAAACAAAACAGAACATTACCAACCCCCACCCTGCCGAAAAAACCAACCCCTCAGCCCCAAATAATAATAATAATAAATAATAATTGCATTTATATAGCGCATAACCATGCTCAAGAGCTTACTCTATGCGCTTTACAACTATTATTACCCCAGCAGACCCTCTGAGAACACTCAGAAACATTCTCGGCTTCTGCGGAAGCATGCAGTGCAAGCTGCGGATTTCACGCGCTCAAACACTAACTTACAAGATCGTTCACTGTCTATAGCCGGGTACCCATTTCCACCAGGGTGAAGTGAGGAAAATCTGTGCAAAGTGCCTTTCCCTAGGACACAACGTCGGGCCCCTGACGGGATTCGAACCCACGACCTTACGGTTGCGAGTCGAGAGCCTAACCACTAGGCCACCGACGCCACAAATAAATACATTGGTCATGTATTCTGTTGATGATGAATACAACAATAGCAATTGGAGGGAAAGACTTCGTCTTGCGAGATTAGTAATGCACCACCACAGTGCTGAATCAGCGATATATTGAAAAGGAAAGACGGTGCCGGCGGATTTATAAGTCAGGATTGGTGTGGTGTGAACCCGGCGCACTCACCCACAGACACACACGTCACGCGCACACGCTGACACACGCACTCCTGTCATGATGACCCTCCAACAATGTTCCTGTCTGTAACTTGCAACTGACCCTGTGTGTTGGGTACCGGAGTCCTTCGCCGCTGGGTCGCTCACACGGGTCGCTCACACGGGTCGCTGGGACTAACAGTCACTGTTTGTGGTTGATGGTGGAGAGATTGGTCTCACCTGGTAGCACTTACCCGATCTGCACGAGCAGCATTGAGCTTTGCTTTCTTTTTTTGGTTCTTTCTCTCTCTCTCTCTCTCTCTCTCTCTCTCTCTCTCTCT
>NW_004797990.1:137412-139111 GCF_000002075.1 Aplysia californica | reverse complement strand
GAGAGAGAGAGAGAGAGAGAGAGAAACCACTCGAGGTTTGTCCCCCAACATCCCTCCCTTGTCTGTATACAGCCGTCGTACATTACACAGCACAGGCCAATGTCATGAGCACGTAGTATGATCACCGCCAAATACCCCTGGAAGAGATACTCCACCCTCTCTCAAGCAGCTGTTGTGCCCACTGTTTGATGTTGGCCGTGGTCTGAGAAGTGCCTGGGTCCGGCTTGTTGACCGGTGCCTGCACCACTCGTAGTTAACCTGTGCGGCGAACTGAACGTGCTGACGAAGGAATCCATTCTATTTTAGGATGCAGCATTCAGCAAAACGAATAAGACCCCTCCAACACATTTTAATGTAACGTTTTTGTCTTCTTGGTGGTATAGTCATAGCGTTTGGTACTTTGGCGCCGAATGTTGTTTTTTTACCTCTGTCCGTCTGTTGTTACGTTTGCTTTCTATGGATGCTACTCCAACAACCCCTCCGCGTGAAAGAAAACCGAAAAACAATCATAAAAAACAGCACCGAAATAAAAAAAAGAACAAACTAAATCAAAACAAACCTGAACAAAACAAAAAAGGCAAAGGGGAGAAGGCACCACCGAAACCGGAGGCTGGAGAAGGGGAACAGAAGTCGAAAGCTCCCCCGAAAAAACCCGCTCGAAAACCCAACATCCTTTTATTGCTATCGTATCGTACACAATCTTTTTTGTCCTCTTACCAACATGTGTTAATTGGTTTACTAATTGAAAAGAACAGCAGCAACAACAACAAAATAAAACAGTAACAACAACAACAACAACAACAGCAACAACAACAGCAACAACAACAACAACCACAACAACAACAACAACAACAACAGCAGCAACAACAACAACCGCAACAACAACAACAACAACAACAACAACAGCAAATACATATTACATGGCTATGTTTAGCTCTTTGCGAATGTCATTTGTAATCGAGTCAGTCTGTGGGTGGTTGGGGGTGCTCTGGTGTTGTTTGCTTTTTTTTCTCTTCTATCAAACATCCATCGTCCTTATCTCCCCTTCTTCTTTTTCATGTTTGTTACTCTCTCTTATGCAGTTGTGAGGGCCGTAAAACCTCTACTAGTGGGTGATTGGCGGGTGCTCTGGTGTGGTTTACTTTTTCTTTCCTATCAAACATCTATCGTCCTTATCTCCCCTTCTTCTTTTTTATTTTTGTTACTCTCTTGTAACACCTCTAATCTTCTGGCGTTCATATGACCTTATGCAGTTGCGAACGCCGTAAAACCTCTACTGAAGCTAAACTTAAAACCTCTACTAAAACGTAAAAAAAAAAACCGAGTCAGTCTGTTACAAAAAGTCCGTCCTACCTGCTGTTTTGACTTCAATTCTTACATTCACCGTTGCTCTGTGTCCGTCCTCTTATCGACTCTGTCTTAGATTGCACATATTTTTTAAACACTTCATCTTATAATTTGGTCCAGCCGTCTATTCACCGCTGGCCTGGCTACGTCTGTGATGGAACATTCGGTTGACACCCCGCTGGCATTTAAATAAATCATTTGTTTGTTGTTGGATCTGAATGTATTGGTGCACTCCAAATGCATCCACCCCGTATGCATAATGAAGCCACTAATCATTCGGGTATCCTACCTGGGTCTGCGAAGTCTAAGAACCCCCCCGGGGCTGTGCCACGGACTGAAGTATCTTTAGGCC
>NW_004797990.1:134268-136605 GCF_000002075.1 Aplysia californica | reverse complement strand
CCTCCACCTCTCTCTCTCTCTTTCTCTCTCTCTCTCTTTCTCTCTCTCTCACTCTTACTCTCTCTCTCTCTCAATCCCCTCCTTCCTGTCTTTATAACAAATAACAACTAAAAAGGCGTAGGACGTAATGTACTTCCTGATCTGGCTTTTGAAGCTGGGGTGTATCACCACTATCACGTTAGTGTGCAAACCCCTAGTTCCCGATGAACCGGCTTTCTGATTCGCCCACTTAACAAGTCACTCGGTGAAAACAGATTCGGGGATGGTTTCCGTGTTTACATTGCTCTATAAATATCTGGTTTGAAATAAACGTGTTTGGTCAGAACCGATTTCGAGCCACCGTGTAGACTGATAATCGTTTTTTAAAAATAGTTTCTCTCAATTAGAGTGTCGTAACTTTTCCATGAAACGCATCAAAAGTCAACATATTCTGTTTGTAAATTTGTAATTGCAGTGGTTTTAATTGTTTGATCGACGTCCGTGGTGTGGTAGTTAGGCACTTCGCCGTTGCATGCACGAGACCCGAGTTCGATCTGGGAAGTGGGGAGAATTTGTATCGAGTATCCTGGTGTTTCTGTAGGGATGTTGTATCCCTCTCAGCCCGAGTTGACACTGACAGGCAGGGTCGGAAGCCCTTCCCTTGGTCTAAAGTGTGTTGAAGATGGCGTAAAAACACCTCTGTAACTCTGTCTACCAAAGCCAACCTGGGCTTATGAGACGACGTTCCAGCAGAAATACAGGGGTACTAATTGATAACGATTCTCCCCACACGGAAAACGAACTCACGCCATCTTCAAGTGTTGGCGAAGTCCTAACAACTATATACCACGTGCGCTGGTATTTTGTGTAAAACCCTCAGGTTGTTCCATTTATTTTTATAGCAACTTCCAATTAACCCGGATCTTGTTTGTATTCGGGTTCTGCCAGCCTCTTGTATAGTGCACGAGTTTAGTGAAGGAGTTTCCTCTCTGTTTGCCCTCAAGTCTTTCAAGGCCATAGGGTGAGGCAAGATCCGGCTTTCGAAGGTGTGGTGTACCACTTAGGTGTGCCAGCCCCCTATTTCCTGATGAACAAGATCTCTGATACTCCCCCGCCACTCGGCTATGACAGAGACGAGGATGGTTTCCTTGTTTAGGCTACACTGCTCTATTTCTTTTTATAGGTAGGTAGGTGTTTTATTCAGTGTTTAAAGACCACTGACCCACTTCATATAAAATAATATACACATTTTACAGAAAAGACTTCAGTGAAGTCGAGATTCTCCGTATTATTATGAATCTCTCCCACTCGGGAATCGAACTCGGGTTTACTGCGTGCGACAGCGGACTGCCTAACCACTACACCACAGACGCCGATGTGTCGGCAATAGCGGCAGGAACTAACAATATAAGTCACATATGTGTAACGAACCTGTACACTGCTCTATAATGGGTATGGAGAAGAACTGTCGGATTTGAGCTGATTTAGCCATTATGTGGAAATATACGAATCACTATTGTTAATAGATTTATGAAACGCATGGAAGGACAATGTACTTATTATATACAATTGTAATAGTAATTACTATTATACACCCCCACCAACCCTTGCTACATTATTTTAAGAGGCGGGCTACTTCAACTCTGCCTGTCAGGCCCAACTTGTGCGGAAAGGTTCTGACCATATTTCGCTAAGGTACGGAAACGACCATCATTTTGTTAATGGATAGTAGATCTACAGTTCAGAGAGCAGTTCCCTTTCTGTAAGACGTTCAAGCAGATCGTTCCTCTTGTAAGTAACGTGGCACTTATACCGGTGTCTCTGGTGTGGTGAGCAGACACGTTGCTGCTGTTGCACGCTCAATATTAAGTTCAATTGCCTTGGTTAAAACAAAATGAAGTAGGCCGTACTTCTGTCTGCTGGGACGTTGTGTCCCATTCCACACAGGTTGATGCTGTAAGGGAGGGTCAAAGCAGCCTGCTTCCTGAATTATCTAAATGTCATCGATGTATACATATTGTGACCTGCAGTTGCGAGCACCTATAAAACTTTTGACATTCTGAACTGAAAACTTAACAGAGATTTATTCATGCGATCGTCTCGAAAACCCAAGAATTCGCTTCAACTTGTTGGGGAGGAAAATAGTTCCTCAAAAAAGCAATGACATGTTTTATTTAGAAATGATGACTTAATGTGCCCTTCCCTTTATCTCAAAAGTCATTATTTCTTCCTCTCTACGTTATTATATAAATGTGGCCTTGGTTGAAATTGAACACTTACCCACGTCTCGGATTATTCTTTTAACTTGCCTTTTCCCTCCGATCCAGTCTTTTTTTAATCGCCCCCCCCTCTCTCTCT